>NW_015551091.1:391309-391574 GCF_001515605.1 Sinocyclocheilus anshuiensis | reverse complement strand
GGGCTCCCCAAACTTTTTTTTTTTTTTTTTTTTGTCAGTTGAACCCCTTAGACGTGACATATTTACTTTATAAGTCTGATTACACTTTTTTTTTAACTTTTATTTTGATTGTTTTTCTTTTAAAATTATTTAGATAGGGATGTACATATAGAGGGCATAGTATTGTTGTTGTTATTTTATTCTAATTATAAAAATTAAGATAATATTACTTTGGTAAATTACAATTGTCCAGTAGAAAAAAAAAAAGAAAAAAAAAAAAAAAAAA
>NW_015551091.1:391006-391242 GCF_001515605.1 Sinocyclocheilus anshuiensis | reverse complement strand
AGAAGAAAGCCCCTCTCTTTCTTCCCGATATCTGCCAGGTTCACCCACAGATGTCTCTCCATTACCACCATCGCCGCCATAGACCTGCCCATGGCGGAGACGGCCTGTTTAGTAGCACGGCGAGCAAGATCTGTGGTGCGGCGCAGCTCAGCTACCTGATCAGGAGAAAGGCCCTCGCCTTTATCCAGGTCTTTCAGCAGATCAGCCTGATACGCCTGGAGCACCGCCATAGTGTG
>NW_015551091.1:390424-390793 GCF_001515605.1 Sinocyclocheilus anshuiensis | reverse complement strand
GATCGTGTGTGTCATCAGGTGTCAAATAGCGACGACACGGATGCACACACCCTCTAAACGCTTTGCTAGTGCTCGCCATAATAATAGATAGTAGATTATGGCTGTCGCCGGCCAACGAGTTGGTATTTTTTTCAATGTATGCTTCAGACACGGGTCACGACGAGGCGTTCCCCATAGCGACTCCTAGAGGACGCAGTTCGAAGTTCCCTTGAAAGGGAACTAGGTCAAGCCAACAACACAATGGAAAGACAAGACATACATGTTACACATATATTCATATATTGAAAAATATGTGACAATAAATTTCCTTATATATTGTATGTAATTTTATGTTCAATAATAAACTTCATATAAAAACTCTGTACAAAT
>NW_015551091.1:374897-390414 GCF_001515605.1 Sinocyclocheilus anshuiensis | reverse complement strand
ATATATATTTGCATATATGGAAATGTATTATTTATATATTGCATATTATTTGACAGTATATATTTTACATATATTTTTAGTTTCATATGACCTAATAATTAGTTATGAATAAATGAATGAATGAATGAATAGATAAATAAATAAATAAACAAGCAGTGTTTACTGTAAACTGAGTTTCTTTGATGGTGAAAACACTGTAAACTTTATTTTTATATTTTACATTTCATGAACTGCAGTTCCTTCACATTTGAAAAACTGGATTAGCAAATTAACAAAAGCTATGAACGTGACTTCATTCGTAAATATACTGTAAATCTGCTTCAAATTCTGAAATATTCTTGTTTTCCATCAGTTCTGTTATTTGAGCAGCTCTACCTTTCCAGTCGTCTCTATTCCACGGATGCAGCAGACATACAGCACTCCCCAAGCTGAGATCAGACAGAGGATCATCCACCACTGCAGACCTCCTGTCTCCTCTATGGCCGCTGAGGTGTTCAGAGTCTCACGATACCAGAAATAATCCACAGGTGAGCTCCTCTCACACTCAGAAACTAGTCCTGCCAAATAATGAACAAAATGTCCATAGTGGCATTTTTAAAAAAACACATTCAGAATTTAGTTCCTTCTCAGGGTGCTCATATACTGTACCTGTCCTGTTGGCATTGATGGGACACTGGCTCCAAGGCAGCGGCTCCTGGAAGGAGTTGAAGAAGTACCACATGACCCAGGCTATGATGGTGTTATAGTACAGACTGACCAGAAAGGACACACACAGAGATGCAATACCTGAAACAGAACAGGAAGTAACCTGCTTAGATCACATAATCAACAAGGACACATTACTTAGACGTTTTTGGTTACACTTTATTTTAAGGTGTCCTTGTTACGGTGTAATTATACATATAAGTACTGAGTAATATTAATTAACTACATGTACTTACTATATGGTTAGGGTTAGGATTTGGGTTTGGATTAGGGTTACTTGCATGTAATTATGCATAATTACATGCAAGTAACCCTAATCCAAACCCAAATCCTAACCCTAACCATATAGTAAGTACATGTAACATGTGTAACAAGGACACCTTAAAATAAAGTGTTACCAAGTATTTTATTTATTTATTTAAAGTATAGATGTCTTTACTCAATTTATTTCATTCTCACTGAATAAAAATATTAATTTCTTCTTCAAAAAAAAAAAACTGACCCCATTTATTTGCCTACAATCTCTATTATTTGTATTATACTTAATATAATATTCAATATTTTGCTCACCAACACCTAGCATGTAGGGGTTAATAGTTCTCCACACCCCAATGCTTCCTTTTCTTAGCCGCTGACCAATGGCAAACTCTAGATGGAGGAGGGGAATTCCCTCAAAAACCAGCAGGATTAGGAAGGGAATCATGAAAGCCCCTGAAAGAAAAGAAATATTATTTACATTAGCATGTAATATGTCATTGATGCTTTTCACATCTTGTGTTTTGGTGTTTTCCACCACAAATGTGTCATAAACTCAAATAAAATCTATCAATACAATTGCAAATTCTTTAAATACAATTAAATTTTTATTCATACTGTTACATTTACATTTAGTCATTTAGTAGATGCTTTTATCCAAAGCGACTTACAAATGAGGACAATGGAAGTAATCAAAATCAACAAGAAAGCAATGATATGCAAGTGCTATAACAAGTCTCAGTTAGCTTAATGCAGTACACGTAGCAAGTTTTTTTTTTTAATTATATAATAAATAAAAATAAAACAGATAGAATAGAAAAAGAACAGAGTAAGCTAGAGGCCTTTTTTGATTTTGTTAATTCTATAATAAATAAAAAGAAAACAAATAGATATAATACAAAAAGATTTTGATTTTTTGAATGAATAGAGTCTAAAAGGGGCAAGCTTTTTCCCCCCATAAAGAATAGAATTAGAATAGGGAGTGCTACAGTTAGAGGGTCAAATAAAGATAAGCATGTTCCGAAAGAAAGGGCCTGATCTTCTTGATGTTGAATAAAGCAAATCTGCGGGACCGGGCAGTTTTAGCAATGTGGTCTGAGAAAGTCAGCTGATCATCAATCACAACTCTGGTTTCTGGCTGTTTTCGAAGGAGTTATGGTTGATGTGCCATCAACCAACTGGATGGTGAAATTGTGATGAAACGATGGCTTTGATGGAACCACAAGCAGTTCTGTCTTGGCAAAGTTGAGTTGAAGGTGATGGTCCTTCATCCAGCAAGAAATGTCTGTTAGACAAGCTAAGATGTGAGCAGCTATCGTCGGATCATCAGGATGGAATGAGAGGTAGAGTTGAGTGTCATCAGCATAGCAGTGATATGAAAAGCCATGATTCTGAATGACAGAACCTAGTGATGCCATGTAGACAGAGAAGAGAAGTGGTCCAAGAACTGAGCCCTGAGGCACCCCAGTAGTTAGATGTTGCGACTTGGACACCTCACCTCTCCAAGATACCTTGAAGGACCTATCTGAGAGGTAAGACTCAAACTATTGAAGTCAATGGGGATCATCAACAGTTTGGTTACCCATATTCTTCAAAATATTGTCTTTTATGTTGAATAGAAGAAAAAAAATTCATACAGGTTTGGAACAACTTGAGGGTGAGTAAATGATGACAGAATTAAAATGTTTGGGTGATCTAACCCTTTAATAGATTGTATATAATGGTAGGCTATATTAAATATAGTATACAATTACTCAGTTGAAATAATTAATTTGTACATTTCCATTAAGGGTTATTTATTTATTTCTTTTTTGGCTACTTAAAAGGAGCAAAGTCATTTCTTGAACATATGCTATTGTCAGCCATTTTCGTTGCAGTTGAGTTAATGGTTGGCTGGGACGCTGTGATCCTTGAGGAGTTCTCACTTAAAGTGATCTTACCACGCTGTCTAGTTAACCTCAAGCTGAGGTCTGTGGTAAAAAAGTAACATACATTTATTGCACTTACCGGAAACCTGTGAAAATTAATAAGAGGCTTTAAGAGACAACGCTTTTTGATAGCATACCATAAAAGAAAATCCCTTACACAAATTTATACCAGAGTAATCAGAGTTTATAACCATATTAAAGAATATAGCTACATAGTCACTATAGTTACTGTTAGTACTGTAAAGCCATAATAGATTAATGCAGGAACTCCTTCAAAGAAGCTTTCAGAATCTTAATTATTTTATTTTTGATGAGAGTAGTGACTAGTAACATTAATGCAGTTTTATTGCAATAACTTTAGTAGTATTTTGAAAGCTCTAGTATTGTAAACTTTTATAAGGTATACATTTGTTGCTCATAATTGTTTGCATTGAAGTAATTAATCTATTATTTTAATATTATTAGTATAATTGAATATAATTATTTTAATATAAATTAGTGAATTATATTAATTATTTTATTTCTTTAGCTAGAAAGAAAAAAATCTCTTAAAACTTTTCATATTCTCATTTGTTTGTTTAATTGCATTACAGAGGATGTTAACTCAACAAATGAAAGTTCTCACTTACAGTATTGTGTTTGATGATGTTCTGTCTCTATATATACTATACAGTATATATATATTTACTTCACACATCAAATGTCTCGTATTTTATCTCTTGGTACACTAACTTTTGAAAAATAGTTATTAGGGGCAAAATTGTTGGTCATTTATGCCCCACAATTGAGGGGCATAATTTGTCTAGAATTTGATATACATAATTTTCACACAACAAAATATGAACTGGTTTATGCCTATTTCACTCTATGTTTAAAAATATATATATTTTTAAATATTTTTATGATGAATTTTCATAGTTTAATATTTAACTTCTGGATCTGGGGCAAGGTTGAAATAATACAATTTGCATAAAAAGCATTTGAAAAGTAGAAAATGCAAACATTTGTTGATCACATGCCAAGATGAATTCGCCACATTAAAATAATTTAAATCTGCAAATCATTACCTTGCTGCAAAACCCCCCTCCAAAATACATACACTATAATAATGTTTTATTATTATGATTATTTCATTGTTTTAATAATAATATTAAGTTATATTATTGAAAATGTTATTCAGTTTTTGAGATGGCAATAATGAATGTTAATTTCATCTGATATGTTAAGCTACGCCGAAGGGGAAAAATAAAATAAATAAAGATATGTGAAAAATGCTGCTTACAAACAAAAAAATACAGATACAAAAATGTAAAGAAAATAAAAGGTGACCTCATATTTTGTATACATTTATTTCAAGCCATTTGTTATACATTTAACTTAACCTATTTTGTTTACACTGTAAAAAAATTAAAATAAATAAATAAATAAAAGTTGTAAATAAAATAAGGATCATTGGAGTACTATATACTGTTAGAAATTAATCAGTAAAATAACAGAAAAAGTACTGTCAGCTCATTACTACAAAATACAGGAAAAACACCTGTAAAAAATAAATACGGAAAATATTGTGCCCTATTTTCACAGATTTTTTATTTTTTTATTGTAGATCTCACATAATGGTCCAGCTCTAATCTGAATTGATAGGAATGAAGGTCTCTATGTGGTTAGAGCACAGATCCACTACAATTCATTCCCTCAGAAACCCAAACAAGCACTCACCTCCTCCATGACTCTGGCACAGGTATGGGAAGCGCCAGACGTTGCCCAAACCCACACAGAACCCCACGCAGGTCAGCATGTACTGGGCTTTGTTGTCCCACTTGGGTCTGTCTCCAGCCTCCTCCACCTCCAGGTGTTCCAGCTCATCATGGCTCAGGATCCTGTCCTCCAGACCTGGGTTCGGCAACTTCAGCTTCATGATCTCCTGGGCTCCCTGTGGCCTCACTGTTGGTTAGCAGTAGGTATCTGTGAGTGAATCTCTGATGGTGTCGACAGCAGGGAGCTGTGGGAGATAAGGACTTTCTGAGTGGATGCAGTAAGTATATGTAGCGAACTTTGACATCATCCCACTGGGCCAGTGAGTCATGGTGTGTCTTGAAGATGGGGAAAATGTCCTGTCAGCTGAATGTGTAAAGAAGGGCTGTGACTAGGACTCTATGCATGGCAATAATTAATGTCTTATCAGAGACTGAGAATCCGATTACATGTACATGTCTCTGTATACCCATTCTTGTGTTTAATAACTAAAGATAATGATCTTTATGACACTTTGGAGTTAAGTCAATACCCTTCAGTGTCAAAGATCCTTAACAGTCCCATCAGCACACAAAGAGTAGAAGAAAAGTCACTTGACAGATAATATTGATTCAGCACATAGTATAATCTAGTTTTCATTGAGTCATTAAAAGCAGTTTACTTGATAATGATTATGTTTTTGTGATTATTTCCTGTGATTCATGTTTGAAAACTGATTATTTTATCAAAACATGAGAAAACGTTGTTTTTACTTGCAATCTGTATTCAAATCACTTTTTTCATACTCTGTATAGAAATGAAAGAGGGATGGCAACGTCTATTTCTTAAGTTTGTGGTGAGTTTGGTAAAAAAAAACAAAATAGAAATGCCAAAATGTTTTTATTGATTTGCATCAAGTTCTTTAATGTGTAAAGGTCAAAAGAATAACACACACACTTCATGATTTCATCCTGTTTTACTGCAAAGATAAAGAGTGAAGGACAAATAAAAAACATAATAATAGACTCTGTAAAAAAGTCTGTAAAATGGGGTCCTAAGTACTGTGTTAATATGAAGAAATTGTACATATTTTTCAAAGGTGTTTTACCTGTATTTTACATTGTGTTGTATTTTAGGGTGAACAGGCAATGTCCGGAAACTTAACAGTTAATGTCATAGCAGAAAATAACCAGTACCTTTTTCTTTTTTCTACAGTTAAATACAGTGTAAATAAAAATCAAATAATCTTAAAATTCCTTATTTTTTTTAAATCATTTTCTGGATATTTTGGAATTGCTGTGGTGACTTGAATCTTTTATCAATATTAGGCTGATCTGATTATTTAATATTTTTACCCATAGTTGAAGAGATGGAAAGTTTATAAAAAGTTTACTGAACCTTTTGCACATCCGCTTAGAGCAAAGGTGTTATTTTTAGGAGCCATTATCAAATATTTGCTAAAGACTTTGTTTGAGTAGAGATTAAGCATTACTGTAATTCAAATAATCAATTATCTGCTGTAGTTAAGTTACCAATTAGTTATAAAATGACAAGAAAAAAAGACACAGCTACTTATATGTATATTTACTGTATATATAAACTATAGAAGTATATAAAGAAACCTCCTCTCATGTTCAACTGCTTTTATTTCTAGCAAATTTCTTTACTTATGTATTTATGTACATAAAAAGTTAAACAACTGAAAATGAACATGTTTCACGGGCATTTGATGAACAGAAATTGAATAATAACAACATAAGTTATTGTGACCTTATTGCCACCCTTAAACTGTTGTCTAAAGGACTTTTCCTCAGGTGCATGTGCAATAATTGTTTATGGTTCATTAAACAAGTATGGAAAATTATTTAAATCAGTAAAGCTTATTTGGATTTTACAAAAATATCTTTAAAATACTGTATCCTGAAAGGGGATTTTTCTTTTTGGTGAATTGTGTTTTCAATTTATTTCATTTAAAGTAGTCACTTTTTAAATACATACACAATTGCAGTATTTTATGTAATAATAATAATAGCCTACATCGCCTAACTGTAGTTTACTGATCAGCTGCAGTTCATTTAAATAAAATAACCCAAGTGTACTACAACATTTGAGTATTACATTGAGAGTTATTGTTATTTTTTATTATTATTCTGTCAGTAAATCTGTTTTCAATATTTCTGTTCGTTACATTGCCCCCTAGCGATAGCTGGCGGTAACACAACTGAAACTGATGATGAGCAGGTGGTTTGAGACTCAAGCAAGATGGATAAAAATCCCAAAAGCATCGTCAGCTAACTATGGTCGCAAGTTCCATTAAATTCTGTTGTTAACGACGGAACTTGCGACCATAGTTGCCTTAAACTGTTGTCTAAAGGACTTTTCCTCAGGTGCATGTGCAATAATTGTTTATGGTTCATTAAACAAGTATGGAAAATTATTTAAATCAGTAAAGCTTATTTGGATTTTACAAAAATATCTTTAAAATACTGTATCCTGAAAGGGGATTTTTCTTTTTGGTGAATTGTGTTTTCAATTTATTTCATTTAAAGTAGTCACTTTTTAAATACATACACAATTGCAGTATTTTATGTAATAATAATAATAGCCTACATCGCCTAACTGTAGTTTACTGATCAGCTGCAGTTCATTTAAATAAAATAACCCAAGTGTACTACAACATTTGAGTATTACATTGAGAGTTATTGTTATTTTTTATTATTATTCTGTCAGTAAATCTGTTTTCAATATTTCTGTTCGTTACATTGCCCCCTAGCGATAGCTGGCGGTAACACAACTGAAACTGATGATGAGCAGGTGGTTTGAGACTCAAGCAAGATGGATAAAAATCCCAAAAGCATCGTCAGCTAACTATGGTCGCAAGTTCCATTAAATTCTGTTGTTAACGACGGAACTTGCGACCATAGTTGCTTTTGGGAAACGCACCCCTGATTGTTGTTCAGGCCATGTGCGTCAACTTTAACGTTACTCCTCCCAAATGGAATTACGTCAGCATACGGAAGTTGGGGAGCCACGCCACACACGGGAAAGCCCCTGGAACGACCTGGAAAGTCAAACAATAACATATAGAAGGAGCACTGGATAGAAAATGTTGCTGCCTGTTACTAGCGTCATCATGGGAGTGAACTCCGTTATATTTGCGTTGGACGAGATGAATGTCTTGCAGAGACACGTTTATGTGTGCTGGAAAATGCATATTCACCCAACCAGGGAAGTCTAAAAGTTGCGTCCTTATCTGACACTGAAACAGATTATTTTTATTCTAGTAAACATAGCCTAATTCATATCAGTGCTGATGTGCGTTTAAAACGAATAAGGGTGTGACAACCTTGCAGATAAAAACGCGAACAAAATTCACAGTCCCATTTTGCTCAAGTGAAGTTTAAGCAAGTGACTTGAAAATACGAGCCATAGCGGTATTTCATTAAAATCAGACCACAAAAACAAATGCCATGTTAACTATGGCCTATATTTTATTGCAAGTTATGGTTAATAACTTTTTTTTAAGTTATGTTGCAGTTTGTCGTGAAAATCATTGCCTTATACGGTTCTATTCTGATAATAATAATAGCCTAATAATAATAATAATAATTACAATTGTTAATTGTATTGAATGTGCACTTGTAGTGTAGCCTACGTACGTCATCTCATATCTAAAAGTTTTTTTGTTTTTTGTTTTTTATTAGGAAAAACAATTTCATTAAATTTTCATTTAATTGTTATTAACATGCAATTGTCTAGAAACTGGGGCTGTCAAATCGATTAATCGTGATTAATTGCATCCGAAATAAAAGTCTGTGTTTACATAATGTGTATATATATAGAGAGAGAGAGAGAGAGAGAGAGAGAGATGTAAATATATTTTTAAATACATGTATGTGTGTGTATTTCTATATACATAAATATATAGGCTACATGTAAACACAGACTTTTATTTTGGATGTGATTAATCGATCTGACAGCCCTACAAACGTTACATTTAGCCTAGTTTGTCCTTAAGTATGGTTTTATTGGTTTTATTATTATTATATAATATAGGCCTATATCATAATAGTAATAATAGTCATTATATTAGTAATGTAATATATATATATATATATATATATATATATAATATAGTATTAGTATTATATAGTAATAATAGTATTTCCGTAATAAGAAAAGGTATGCTATGTGTACTTATTCACAAAAGAAAAAATAACGCATGTATACGTTTAGATATGCATACATCAAAGCAAAAACGGCGTTTTGTGATATGAATTTGACCACTAGGTGTCGCCAGAACTCCGGCTCTTGCCCTCATACCTTCACTGTTGTGACTGGAGGGAGTCCCCCAATCCCGCTCACGTACTGCATCGGTGTAGACATCAGACAGGCTGTAGATGTCCCGTCCCGTCTGCAGCAGTCTGCCTCAGCACCTTGCCTGCCCGACATGCCCTTGGATATTACCGGCCCTTCTCTTGCGAGAAACTACTGCAGAAATATAGAAATCACTAAACACTAACAGAGGACATCACAGTAGGACGGAGCGTACCTGGATTCTTGACACTTTTACACTGCGTCTGATCTAAAGGATTTTTTTAGTCGGTCTATACTTTTTTTTTTTTTGTAATCTGTTCAAAAAGCACTTGCAATGCATACTCGTAACTATTGAAATAGTTACACGCAACTAAAAAAAATACTAGTACTTAATGAGTAGTTACTAGTAAAACTGATATTTGAAGTATGAAGTAAATATTGATTATTTCAACCACAGATTAAGTTGACAAAAACAGCAAGTGGTTAACAGAAACTAAAATATACTTACTTGTCACTGCTGGGATAGTGACTAGTAGCAAAATAAGTACTAGTGACTAATTGAAATAGACTGGTTACTACCAAATAATTGATAACACTTTAGTTTAGGGACCAATTCTCACTAACTAGCTGCTTATTAGCACACATATTACTAGCATATTGGCTGTTTATTAGTACTTATAAAGCACATATTAATTCCTTATTCTGCATGACCACATTTTAGATCCCTTAACCCTACCACATACCTAAACTTAACAACTACCTACTAACTATTACTAAGCAGCAAATTAGGAGTTTATTGAGCCAAAAGCCGTTGTTAAAAATGAGTTAATAGTGAGAATTGGACCCTAAAATAAAGTGTTACCGAATAATCACTAGTGAAACAAAAAAAAAAAATATATATATATACTAGTAACTTTTGGTCTAACTAGTACACTGTCAAAAGTGTTAACCTTCATTGTTACTTTAAAGAGCTTTTTTTGTTGTTGCTTTATTTAATGTATTTAGGTTGATTCAGTGATGGTAAATAATTTTGACTTGAATGACTTAACTTGAATAAAACCAGATGATAATTTTTTTAGGTTACTGCTTTTCAGTGTAATTAGAAATATGCACAAGTTACGTAAAATAGATAATGTGAAATAATTAATGTTAAAATGGCTTGCCATAACAGCTATGCAGTGCCATTGCACTCTCAGGGAGAAGTGATATGATGTCAGGATACTTCAATGCGTCTTGGGCTACACTGCACCAAGGTCTGCACTGTCCTGTGCCCATAGGGGGTTGTTTGTTATTGTCAGTGCTTCTAAAACACACCTTTTCAGACTCAAATAATTAGTTATGCTGTTCTATATAAATACAGTCAATAACAAAACTATCATAGCTGCATTGTTTAGAGCAGTCATGGGCAATACATTTTCTGATATCATAGGAATGACAGGTGTTGATAGTGTAGATATTCACATCCTGTCTCTTCTCACAGCCTGTAACAAACCTCACCTCTAAATTACCCAGCTCTCCTTCATTACAGGCATGACCCAAAACAACCGAGGTTCTTCAACAACTGTGTAAGATATAATTGTTGTCTTAAACTTGGTTCATTTCCACCACATAAACAGTGTTATCCTTTAAGCAAGTTTTAGGAGTGCTGTTATTGTGGTCTTAGAGGAATGCACAGCAGCTGAGTGCCATACTTGGGTGGACTGAATGCTTGAACATGCCATGTCCACATGCTCAGGAATCTACAGCTGTCACTGGCACTGTCAGTGATGACCGTCCAGATAAAAGGGTCCTCCAAGGGGCCGAACCATCCTGTTTGGTGCATAGCTTATTCATTGTTGTTTGTATAGGAGCATTACTGTCATCTTGTGTACTCAGAGCTAGGCTGTAGTTTCTAAACAAGTGAATGTCAACTCTGTGTTGCCATTAGTTGGTTTGTGATTGTTCACCAGGTAAAAGTTAACGTGACTCGCCCACTACCAGTCATCGTTGGAACTTTTAGTGCATCACAGCTGCTTCATTATGAGTGGATCTTTACTGTGATTTGAAGTACTGACCTTTCCAAAACAAACATGCATGGAAATATTTCTGTAATTCAGTCCCCATCATTTGGACGGTGCCTTAAAACCACTTGAATAAACGCTGAAACATATTCAACAGATGGATAAATAAGTCCAGATGCTCATTAGTTATTTGATTTTTGTTTTAGAATTGGAATTATGTACTGCTTTATACTTTCCAAAGACCCTAATGACTCAGTGTCTTTATAGACACATTTCCTGTGAAACAACTTTAACTGTTAATACTGTAATCCAAAAATTGGTCAAAATGTATAAATAATTATATAATTTGATCTTTCTAAGGTCTGTTAAGGGATTCTGAAGTTATATAAAAAGCTTATAATTCAAATATGGGGATCAAGGATGAAAAGGGGTTTTCAAGCATCAATAAATAACAGTGTAATACAGCTTTAACCCCCCCCCCCCCACATTAGAATGTGTCCTTCTTTTATTTTCTGAGCAAAAAATAATGACTATCATACTTTTTTTTTTTTTTTACCATGATTTACAAAAAATAGTGCAGCGCCCCAAAACAAATAATTTGTAATTTTAAATCTTAACCAGTCTTTGCCACTATCCTTCAAACCACTGGGTTTTACCCATTTGTAATGTTTTAATCATTTAAAATATAATACATTATTTTATATACATTAATAAGCACAGGTCAGAATAAGTATGCTGTTGCATTTTTACATAAATATATCTGTTACCCTGAATGAAGATGGGACATTATTTCACCCATATTTCGACATTTTATTTTCACAAAAGTTATTTGAAACATTAAAGTAGACACGTCTTGTCTTTGACCCATATATACTGTATATGACAATCATCAGTGTGTGAGAGAAATAATAATAATAGTGTCTTAAGGTGTGCAGTTTTTTGGTGAATTTTCACAGAAAAAATCCATTCATTTCAGTAGGAAAGATTGTATGTGAAAGATTATTCCCAGGCAGATTTTGTAACAAGTTTAAGCTGGTCACATGTTTTTACCGCATTGACCAACAGAGAGTAGCTTGATATGAAACTTCTGTGTCACTTCTGTGTAAGATGTGCTTTATTTATTGCTACAATATTGACAGTAGGACTTTTTGACGACATTTTGTGGTAAAAAACAAAACAAAACAAAACATTGTGACTTTTAATCTTGACCACATACTGTGTGCAATTCAGACACTGCATTTTACAGTGTCTGTCATTAGGTCTCAGTCTCACCAAATAAATAAATATTTTGTTAAAATCGAATTATCAGTTTGAACATGAGATCTACAGATCTAAACATGCATAATCAAACTTGGAGTTGATAGCTGTATTTTGAAATGACTTTCACGCAAACAGGTCCTATCATGTGAGATCTGGTTCACTTCTGAAGGCGGCACCAGATCTGAAGGATTCTTCCAGTTACCAGCATCCATTGGAACTTTGGGTAAATTTGAGTATTTCCTTTATTGTGATTTCTGAGTTGCTTCTATCCAGCATGGGATAAATCCTCAAGGACATAATTTCTCTAGTGCATCAGAAGGTCCCAGCAAAGCTTTTGACTTCTTCCACACAATTCTCAGTTTAAAGGGGCCATATGATGCGATTTCAAGTTTTCCTTTCTCTTTGGAGTGTTACAAGCTGTTCGTGAATATATAAGATCCCTAAAGTTGCAAAGACTAAAGTCTCAAACCCAAAGAGATATTCTTTATAAAAGTCAAGACTCATCCACGCCCTCCTAAAACGCCTCGTTTAAACACGCCCCCACATGTCTACGTCACTGTGTGGGAAGATTTGCATAACACCGCCCAAATGTTCACGCAAAGAAAGAAAACGTAACTTTGATTATCGCTGTAGTATTGTTGCCTCCGCCGCCATGTCGTGGAGACGCTGTGTGTTTTGTTGTGAAAGCGAAACTACTTTGTTTGGTCTTCCAAAAGAGGACACAACTAGAAATCAGTGGATATGTTGCATTTACAACACTGTTCCAGAACAGTTCAAACCAAATATTCAGATGTGTGCAATGCATTTTACGGAGGACGAGGAGTGTAGAGTAGTGCTTGTTGTTTGTCGTTTCTCCGATCACAAATGCAGACATGGTTTTATGTTTATTTCTGTGATGCAAAGCTGAATTTTCATCAGCTCTTACAAAATGTTATCACAATATAAATAATGGTTTCTATTTTAATATCCTTTAAAATATAATTTATTTCTGTCATGCAAAGCTGAATTTCCATCAGCCATTACTCAAGTGTCACATGATCCTTAAGAAATCATTCTAATATGAATATCTAATATTATTATTAGAATTATCAATTTTGGCAACAGTTGTGCTGCCAAATATTTTTTTGGAAACTGCCATACTTTTTTCAGGATTCTTTGATGAATAAAAAGTTAAAAAGAGCAGCATTTATTTAAAATCTTTTGTAACAATACCGTTCAAATGTTTGGGGTCGGTATTTTTTTTTCTTTCTTTTTCTGAAAAGAAATTCATATTTTAGTCAGCAAAGATGTGTTACATTGATAAAAAGCGAGAGTAAAGACTTGTATTGTTAGAAAATACGAAAGAGAAAAAGACAAAAAGTTGTCAGAATAATGTAACTGTGGTTTTCATGATCGAATCAATTCTTGACAGATATATTATTATATATAACATATATTATATATATTATAAATATTCCCAACTATTTTTCTTTTCATTGAATATCCTTTTTCACTTCAAAATATGATGCATTACAGAATTAAAATCCCCTTTGCCTTCATGATAATGATTTGAGGTATTTTTAATGGTTATATTATTTGACATTAAGTTGAATGACTGTGAAAAGGATAGAAACTTGAAGCATTTCCATCTTTATATTTCATTAATCTCTCTCACACATGCACACATACACATGCACAAACACACACTTGCACACACGCATCTCTCACTCTTACTCTTGATGGATGCGGCCCTTCACTGAGTTACTTTTTTCGGGAAGCCTTTTCTGTTTGCACATGAATTTTGCCTAAATTACAGAGTCTGGTAATGAGAAGTTATGCTGTAAAATATAGGCTAGCCCTTCACATTTGCGGCTAAACTCTGGATTAGCCTTACACATTGTTATGCAGAGTTGAGGTTTTTGCAACCCAGTGACTTTTCCTCTGTATTTTTCGGCACCATCTGCAGAAAAAAGCTCCACGTTTCTCGTTGGCTTCATACGCCTTTGAAACACAAACGATTGCCGTTGTGGTCACCATACATGCGACAAACCCTTTTTAACATGTTTGCGCGCTGCATATTTAGAAAGCAACCACAGACACTGTTATATTTATAAAATGGAAACAAACACAAAAATACTTATTGTTAACACACATCAAGTGGCTGAAGCATGTCAACCAGTGATTCATTTAGCTGCTGCACATTGTTATGTAATTTATTTACCTCCTTTGATGTAGAACGAGACTTTCTGGAACGTGCAGACCGCTGTCCGTTTCACAGTTCACAGATTTAATAAAAGCAGCTTGGTTAATATGCTACATTGCAGTTAGCAGGATGTTGTTTTATATTTTATTCACCATGACCTGAGGAGTTCAGGGTGACTGTGGCGACTGAAAAAGAGCAACTTTCTGAATGAGAAAAGTTTCTTCCCTTCCCACACTGGCTAAAGCTGAGTTTGGAGTTGAAATTGAGGATGAAATTTTGCGCGTGGATTTGGAGAGCGACGCTAGTTCCCAGTGTGCTCTTATTTTTTGGCCATTCCCATATCTGTGCTTGCTGTGTATTCTGTGGTTGGAAGAGGAAGTCCAGGCCTGGCTTTCCATCTCCATGACCACAGGGTCACAGGGTCAGTGGTTGGGTGGGGAACCGTCAGTCATACCGTTAATCTAGGAGCTCTGCACTCAGATTAGCAGCCCTCCTGGACCTGCAGCCTTTGATACCGCTCTAATCCTTTGCACTGTTGTTGATTCAGGAGCTTATAGTACAGATTCACATATAGTACAGATTCACATATAGTTTCATGTATTAGGTTTCAGGTAAATTGAGCCATTTATGACAGTCACCTCAATGTCAAAAAGTGACACAGTTTACTTGAATTCAGTGTTTGGAAATATTTGTGTGTGTAAGTGTGACTGGCTTGTGAATGAGTTTGGGACACATGGTTGAACAGTCGCTGCGTCTTACATGTTTGATTTCATTTATCTGGACTTTCTGTGTGTCAACTTGATTAATCTAGCTAAATTTAGAGTAAAGTTAAATAAAATCTGAAAAGCATGCCAACATAAGTTATTGATAGCGGGTCTTATTTTGAATATTTTGAAAATCACAAACCAATCACTCCATCAGTTTTTTCCCCCCATGTATGGCGTAATTTTACACCAAAAGTTTAATGAATTTATGGCTGTCTAGGAGTTTTCTGTAAATTGACTGTATAATTCCATTATTATTGGAAAATTTCTTAATAAAAAATAGCAATTGATGAAAAAAAGCAAAATATAAAGTATAATAATATATACTGTATGTTTTCAATATTTAAAGAATATCTTGTTAATAAATAGTAT
>NW_015551091.1:367227-374842 GCF_001515605.1 Sinocyclocheilus anshuiensis | reverse complement strand
CATCAGCCGTCTTCAGTGTCACATGATCCTTCAGAAATCATTCTAATATGTTGATTTATCATCAGTGTTGTAAACAGTTGTGCTGCTTTCAGGATTCTTTGATGAATAAAAAGTTAAAAAGAGCAGCATTTATTTAAAATCTTTTGTAACAATACCGTTCAAATGTTTGGGGTCGGTATTTTTTTTTCTTTCTTTTTCTGAGGTATCGGCAAGTACCAAAAATAAAAGTATCGGTATCGGGCGAGTACTGGAAAAAGTGGTAACGGTGCATCCCTAATTTACAGTAAATCATTTTTATTTCTTTATTTATTATTTAATTAAGTTAATAAAAGTTAAATACTTAATTTTTTGGTGCCAGTAAAAATGTTGGCAATTTAGGTAGAAATCCTACTGTTGAGCTCTGTGTCAAGGATTTTAGCTTTAACTATGATTTTTAATTATACTAAACATTATACTAGATACACCAGATGTACTAATACTTGATTATATTTTGTTGGGGGGTGTTTTGTGCATTATTTATTTTTTATTGGCTTGTCATTGCCTTGTCACAAGGGTAGTAATCAAGTGAAAATGAGATTTCAGATACAGTCACCTCCCTATTAAAGGGGCTGATGTCATTCTCTGAGGAGAGGATGTCAAATCTCACACCATCACTGTGAGCCTTATGAAACACTTCCTCCAGTTAGAATTTGATGAAGAGCACAGAGAAAGGGTGAGATTGTAGAATTTACACAAGTATTTTTAGGCCATTATAGCCCAGTGAAGGGTGACTCTTTCCCACCAAACGCCAGCACATTACGGTTAAAGCCGCCCCTCACCTTTTCACCGTCTGCTGCAGTCAGATTGATCCTGCGGTACAGCTGACATGAAAGCACATGGAACGGAGCCCACCGCTGGAACTCCAGCGCAGACCGAAGCGAGCGCACTGGAGGCCGCATCTGTCTGATGGTTATCAAAGTCCCTGCCTCGCTCCCGGCCGGGTGACTAATCTGAAGTACCTGCACGGTGTCTCTTGCAATGAAATATCTGGGTCAACCTGAGAAAGATGGAGCACAGCTGGAGAACCAAAAATGTTTTTTTCCCTGACTCAATTACTCTGCCAAGTTCTTAGCAAAGCAATCTACGTTCTGCCTCTTGAAGTTGTAAATACATTACAACTCTTGAGCCATGACAAGGGAGTTCTGGCTCGAGAACGAAGTGCAACACTTTAGTTTAAGGGTCTAACATAAGGGTCTTATAACAACATAATGGGCTATATATAATGTTTGCCTGAGGATGTATGCCCCGCGGTATCAGGCACTTAAGTTTTAAAAGGAAGAGTTTAGTCTTAGATCTAAGTCTGAGTTCTGAGATGATTCAGGATCAGTTCTTGTTATTTTAAAGGGATAGTTCACCCCAAAATGATTTTTTTTTGGTTAATTTACTCACCCTCTCTAAGATGCAGATGACTTTTTTTTCTTCATTAGAACAGTAAAGAAGAGTTTTAGCTGAAACCATGGTCCTTGGTTATAAAATGCAAGTCAAAAGCTAACGGCACTTTGAGAGTCAAAAAAAGCAACACAAGCAAAACAAAATTAATACCCATGGCTTCTTATGATATATTGAGGTCCTATGAAGTGAAATGACCAAACTATGCAGGAAACTGAAAATTATTTACAACATTATTACCTGTAATCCAGAGCCTTAAGCAAATGGGGAAGACCGATTCTTTTTTGTGAACTGGTTCTTTCAGACAGTTTGTTTCAATGAACTGGTTCAAATAATTGATTCACCAGTTTGATTAGATAATCATGCAATGACATAACGTGTACACCAGGGCTGCCCAAACTCGGTCCTGGAGGGCCGGTGTCCTGCAGAGTTTAGCTCCAACTTGCCTCAACACACCTGCCTTTAAGTTTCTAGTATGCCTAGTAAGAGCTTGATTAGCTGGTTCAGGTGTGTTTAATTGGGGTTGGAGCTAAACTCTCAGGACACCGGCCCTCCAGGACCGAGTTTGGGCAGCCCTGGTGTACACAGTTATATTATTAAAACACCCAATAATGATGTGGAAGAAAGTCACCTACTTCTTGGATGGCTTGAGGGTGAATTAATAGCAAAATGTAATTTTTGGGTGGACTATGCCTTTAAGAAGATTGAAATGACTTAAAGGTGACATATCATGAAAATCTGACTTTTCCAGGTTTTAAGTGCTATAATCAGGTCCCCGGTGCATCTACCAACCAAGGAAATGTGAAAAAGATTAACCCAGTAACTTTGTTTTTTTGTAAGCCTTTTTCTGCAAGCGTCTGAAAAAAAACAAGCGCGTCTGATTTCGCTCCCTTGGTGATGTGGCAAAGGGATCTCATTATAATATTACCGCCCCTTAATCTGTAAGTTTACACCCACGGCACTGTCATTTGATTTCGCAAGCGACAACGGTGTACTAGTTCTAATGTCATGGTGAAAGTTTGAGAAAAACATGCTAACTGTTCTGTCTTTGGCTGCACAGACGAGCACAGAACACTATTTAGAGTCCCAGCCTCAGAGGAGACAAGAGAGCAGTGGATTTATTGATTTATTTAATATATATTGCTGCTGCCACACAGATCTAAAATAAACATGCAATTTATTTCCCAGCAGTTTACCTTCACAGACATACTGTAACTGACTGTTTTTGTAACTCGTGTATGTTTTTAACGTAAACTATATGCATGATTTCAGCGCGATAAACATTATAATCAGAACCAAAACAGATGTTTCTAGCAGGTCCGAGCTGTAATGGCGCAGCTCTATTCGGGAAAAGGGGGCAGGGAGCAGCAGCTCATTTGCATTTAAAGATACAGGCCCGAAAAACAGCGTGTTTCTGCTTCCACTCAAAATAGGCATTTTCAAAATGATATAATAAATGATCTGTGGAGTATTTTGAGCTGAAACTTCACAGACACATTCTGGGGACACCAGAGATGATATAATAAATTATCTGTGGAGTATTTTGAGCTGAAACTTCACAGACACATTCTGGGGACACCAGAGACTTTTATTACATATTGTAAAAAGGGGCATAATATGTCTCCTTTAATTCACCCAAAAAAATGAGAATTAATTAAAAAGACAACATTTTGAACAACATTGGACCCCATTGACTTTGATTGTATAATATATTTTTTTCTTTTCTGTAAAAAAAATGTACACTGGTTTAGAGCATCATAAGGATGAGTAAATGAGTAAATCAGTTTTCATTTATGGGTGAATAATCCGTCTATGATCCAATCTGAATCACATTTCTTGTATTTTCTCTAACAAAACTTTCAGGTACATGATAAGCTGCAAGTGATAAGCCTGTGATATCTGCTCTGTTAATCGTTTTTTCCCAACTTGCCATGACAAACAACAGCATTGTGCAATAGGACATTTTCTCAGTAGCTGTTTTTTTTATTTTCATTATCTTGCCATAAATAGCCCTGTCCACACTGAAATATAATTGGCTTCAAATCCTTTTCCACATATCTGTGTATTGAACATTAAATATGTTTTCATTGACTGTGATTTAATTTTTTGGTCAATGAATAAGGAGCTAATTAATCTTTTAGTTAAAATGCATGTGCCTAGTTTTAAGAAAAGGCATCTGTTCATTCATAAAAAAATAAATAAATTTAATGACACATTTGCCATGCTGTAGCCATCAAGACATTTTTTTTTTTTTCTTCCTTGATATATCAGGACTGTTATGACAAAAAAGCTCACTGTATTTTATATGGCTTTAAAGCTGGTTAATGGAATGAGAATGAGTGGAACTTCTTTGTTTTTCTTTCTTTGTTTAATGATTACTTTCACATCACACCCCTCCTATACCTCTAGCAGACATGCCTCTACCAGGTCCATGCGCCCTAAATATAGCCCAAATTTGGCTTGCGTGTCTGGATTTCCTGTCAGCTTCAGATCTGGGCTGATAGCACTCTTTCTATCTCAAGGACATGTTAAATTAAACTACCTCTATTTGTAAGTGCCCTCATCCTTTCCCTTCTAGTCTCCTGTCCTATATCATGCTTCACTGAACTTGTTGTTGGGCTTTCCTTCACGGATTGATGAGAAATGTAAACCCTTGAGGTACAAAGATGAAACGGTGCAGTCATCGTTGCCATGGTTGACCACATGTTGTGTTGTTTCTCCGACATGACATGGTTTTTCTGCCTTTAATGCCTTAACCAGTTACAGTAGCATCTTTGCTCGTTCTGTCTGTTATATTCACTCTTACTCTCCTCTTTTAATTAAATTACTTTAATTTGTGGCAGGAAATTGAATGACAGAGCCTGCTAACGGATAAGCTGAAAACCAGTCAAGGTTAGGACACGTTGTAACAACTATGTTTTACTATATGCATATTTTTAGGTTTGATAATTTTACTCGTTAGACAGTTTTCATGATAAAACCGTATTGGCAAAGTAGTGCCCTTAAATTTCTCAATAAAGCATTGCCGCTATAGCCATACACGTTTAGATAGATGCCTTTGGTCATTGCGTCACATAGTCTGATGTTTTTCGAACGTCCTGCCATGTGTGTTGTCAAGTTAAAAATAATTTGACTTTTAAAAACAGGCTTTGAACATTCAGTTCCATTCTGTTTTGCTTCATCAACATGTCTTATTTAAACACCTCTAAGAAACACGTCCAATCAGGTTCAGATGAACTTGAAACTAGCCTAATTATACAGAGCTTCCCGAAGACGATTAGTGGACTAGCCATTCACTAGACATTCAACTCAATAAACAGTTGCCTTTAAAAATATGGAATTATGCACATCCCTAATATTCACAGGGGAAGGAAAGTGCAACATTACTTCAACAACTAAAATCGTAAGTTTAGTTAAAAAAAGGGGGAAAAAAATCCCAGACATTCTGTAAAAAAAAAACACTTAAAAAATCTGCTATAGTTTACATGCAGAATGCAAGAGAGTTATGTATATAAATATATATATATATATATAAGAGGCTTAAGGTTTCTAGGTGCCACACCTAATGGTGTTGACTGGTGTGTAATTCGCAGCAGACAGTCAGTCAAAGGGGTTGGGAGGTGGAGAAGAGTGGTAATCCTGTTAGCAGGCCTCTTGCAATCTGCTGAAAAGTCTGTCGTCTTTATCTCAGTGCTGCCCAAGAAGAAACAGAGACAGTGGCTTTATGGAAAACACAGCCCAAAACTCTAGGCTGGATTAATCATGCACAGAGGTTGTAGTTATTTCCCGACAGAGTCAGGTTTGGGCAAGGTGCTCCGTTCAGGGTAGCAAGTTTTTTTTATTATTATTTTGTGCATATTTATAAATTTATTTAAAAATATATGTTAATTTAATAAAAAAAATATATTTAAATTTTTTTATTAAAATTCATTTACATTTTTTTTGAGAGGGTAAAAAGGGTGAAAAATTACAAATGTCTTGGTATCATGCTGAGAGATTATTGAAAAGGAAACATATTTGAAAAACTTTTGTCCACCAACTAAGTCATGTGGCGCAGAAAAGAAAAAGCAAAAAACAGTAACTGAACCTCATGACTTTGAGGTCAGTAAGTCTCCTAAAATATTGTATCTTTTGACTTTTTAATAACCAGGTAATGTCATGTGGTGCAACTCTCCCCAAAAAAGTAATATTACTAATACATTTTAATTAATTATATTTTAAATAAATTACTTTTTACCTTGAAAAAATCCTAAAAGCGTAAAAATCTAAAAGAATCTTTAAAAACATGTTTGCAAATAATTATTTTATTAAATGGTTACACCATAGAGACATTTTAGCGCCATTAATTGTAAACTTTATTGAAAATGGTATTTCATAGCTATATGAAAATGGCATAAACGTGCATGAATGCAAATAATACATTCTAAGAACTTGGATTATATGTTTTAAACTCCATTTTTTAAATAATATTTCATGTTTTCTTTATCGTAGACACTCTATTTTGTTATTGACCAAAATATATTTTAATTCTTCACATAGTACTCCTGAGGTAGCTTTATGGTAATTTTAGCTAAATCAATTTTCCAAGCATGTGTTTTCATAGTGATGCAAATCAAAGCTACTAGGATTCCAAAGATCTAACAGGTGAGGACAGAGACTTTCAGCAAAGACCCCTTTGGTATTCTAGACATGCTGGCAAAAGTAAACTCTTGGTACCCATGCATGAAGTATATTCTTACCTGTCCCTTGGGGTGGATGTGGCTTGGTAAGCCAGGCAGGGGCTTAAAGGCCTGATCTAGTGCTGGGGCGAGTCAACTGGGAACAGAGCATGTAATTAGCATGTTTAGAGTCGCGGGTGACCCTGCTCACACGTTGATTGACAGTTCTCGCTGCTGCTTGGCAACGGCCCCCTGGGAGGTTTCAAATCCCATCACTGGGCTGTAATTGAGTGTCAACAAACAGGCAGGCCTCCAACGGAACAGACCTCTAAAGACTGCTGTATATCTCCAAATGGTGTGGATGGGCTTCTCACAACACTTCTATAAATCAGATTCAGTCTGAATGCTTTGAATAAGACTGCTTTGAAACCGTCAAAGTTATGACAAGTTCTTTTGATTCCTCAGTTGCGATATTGATATGAATCAGACACGTTTTATAATAATGTTCTGGCAAAATGGCAAAACCGCTTGAGTGTGTATGTCACTGTTTATGAAGCTGTGTGATGTTATGAATAAAAAAAAAAGTAAAGCACATAGCTGACATGTCAAGGCTCAACATGATGTCAGCCTGATGTCATGGATATACATTGCATTAGCATTACTGATGGTTTACTTGAATATGTATTATGATTGCACTAAGATGTAATGTTTCATAATAATTATTTGTTTTAAGAAGTTACTTTCTTGTGATTCTTGTTGCATATGAATATTTCTTTGAATGTGTCTTTTTTTGTTTTGTCCCTCTCTCAGCTCGATGACTGTGCTTTACAGTTGTCTCATATTGGCAGTTATCTGGACTTGGAGTCCACCTTGGCCGAGCAGAGAGATGAACTTGATGGATTTCAGGAGGATGGAGGGTAAGCATCTGTACCTTCATGCCGTCTTCTTTGGAACAAAAAAAAAATCACACAACTATTTTCTATACAACTGTTAATCTCCAAAAATGACATAAAAACACCCCAAATAAAAAAAGCACCATAAATGTAGATTTTCATAAATGAATCATTCAGTCTGATTTGTGAACTGAATCAACCAGTGCATTAAAGTAGTAATGAACTGCATTTATAATCAGTGTTGGGCAGGGCTGGACTGGGACAAAAAATCGGCCCAACACCACCATTTATATATATATATATATATATATGGGTGATTCTTAGACTATGGGCACTTTTATGTTCTTTGGTCATATTTATAAAAATACATATAATTTTGGACAAATTCCTCTTTCTTGGTCAAACTAAACTCACCGCAGAGCAAGCCTGTTCTTGATAAATCTGTTGTGAAAACGTGGGAAATGCCGACGAGGAAGAAGTTGGGATGAAGCGATCTTTATATAGGCGGAGCAAAATGCTTCATCGCTCCGTCTATAGCGCATTGTGATTGGATGGGTTGCTGTCAATACAGGAGACAAACCAATGGGCCACTGGCTGCTCGCTGTCCGTGCGTGATGGTCCTTGGCAAAAAACAAG
>NW_015551091.1:362627-367141 GCF_001515605.1 Sinocyclocheilus anshuiensis | reverse complement strand
CAGTGTTGGGGGTAACGCATTACAAGTAACGTGAGTTACGTAATCAGATTACTTTTTTCAAGTAACTAGTAAAGTAACGCATTAATATCTGAGTTACTTTTTCAAATAAGTAATGCCAGTTACTTTTTTCCCATTTATTGATTGAAAGCTCTCCTGTCCCCATGTTGATAGAAATCGGGAGCAAAATGTTACTTTAGTTCTAGAATAAATGTGAACATGCATTAAAAAAAAAAAAAACAGATTTAGTTTTCCTCAAAATAAAAAAAAACAGTTAAAAGCAACTCAGAATATGATGCAAAGCTGCAATAATTAAATATGTTAAATAATACAAATATCCTTTATGTATTTAATCCCATTTTATTAACCAATTTGCTGCTGACCTTCGATGATCCAATTCAACCAAACTAATAAGCAAAAATTGCACAAGATAAACTAACATTTCTTCTTCTTTTTTATTGCTGAATGCTGAACTTTCTTCTTCTGTGTTCTACTGTACAGACGTGCATTTACATTTCCTTCAACCTGAGGCTTTTGGTGTGAAAGGTCTTTTACATTTGCCAAAAATATAACTTTTTATATTAAAAGCAAACAAGCAAGCCCCTTTCAATAAAAAGTAACTAAGTAACGTAATTAGTAACTTTTTTAGGAAGTAACGCAATATTGTAATGCATTACTTTTAAAAGTAACTTTCCTCAACACTGTTTATAATGTTAGCAAGATTTTACATCAAAAAACACCAAAATTTAGAACTAATAGGCTATTTTCTGTCCTGCTTTTGAGCCTCTCTGCAGAACGGTCTGTTTTATAAGCGGGGCACATTCAAGACTCTGAAGTAATTGGCTAACAGTTTTGCATATTAAACTAATAGAAGGACGCTGCTGTGACGTCCTCTGAATATATCAAAAGATCAAGGGAAATTTGATTTCTTAGTTCATGGCCCCTTTAAAAAGAAACTGCTCAAAAGTACTATTTGTTCACTAATCCAGTTGCCTTCGCTCTCAAGCTCACTAGAGAGAAACTGTATCAGTGAATACTGACTTAAAGTTCAGTCTGTTTATGTTTTATTATTTTTTTGGAGCTTAAGAGCTGCCTGATGATTTTTGTTTTATGTTCTATGAGAAAAAAATACAGCAATTTGGTGTGGAACGACATGAAGGTGAATAAATAATTACAGATTCATTCATTCATTCATTTTCACTTTTGGCTAAATTATGCCAAATTACTTTGCTTGTAGACCAGAAGGTCAATGGATGGATAAATTACTCACATCTCCTTAAAAAACTTTATTGACTTTGAATAGGTTAAAATGGTTAGAAGGTGAAGGTTGAAGGTGTTGGCTTGATTCTCAATAGCCTCGGGGGGGGGGACTACTTTCTTAATTCCTACATTTCAGTCTGTATTCACATCTTGTTACATTGGAGGAAATTAAGCACAATCCTGTCACGTGCATTCCATAAAACATTCCATCTAAAGCTATCAGAAAGACCTTAAAATCTCACAGCACATGTTCTTTTATCTTCAACACATACCACATACGTTCTATGACAGGCTTCTATTCAGCCAGCCCTCAAAATACCTGACTGGTTGGCAAGGGCGCAGATGATGTCATCCTCCGGTCTTAAGAAAGCTGGCAAGATTCAGAGTTAATTGTCTTGTTGAGCAAAGTCCAGAGTAGATCTTTGTCTGCTGCAGTCTTTCCAGTGCTGTAGACATTCTTAACCCTCTGGGGTCCGATGGTGTTTTGGGGCCTCTACCAAATCCATCAGTTCTGGTGTACCTCAAGGTTCTGTTTTGGGCCCTCTTCTCTTTACCATTTATATGCTACCAATTGGACAAATAATCAAACGCTATGGGTTTAACTTCCACTGTTACACAGATGACATTCAAATTTATTTTAGCACACCTTCCACCTCAGTGTTTCCTCCGCCTGCATTATCTAATTGCAACAAGGAGCTCAAGTTTTGGCTGGAGGCAAATTACCTTAAATTTAATTCTGATAAAACTGAGGTAATTCTGATTAGCTCTAAAGCTGTAGAATCTAAGCTCTCTGGTCAACTGATGGATCTGGATGGTGATCTGATTATGCCCTCCACTAAAGTTCGCAATCTTGGTGTTCTCATTGATTCCACTCTTTCATTCAATGATCACATTGGTAAAGTAGTAAAGACAGCTTTTTTCCACCTGCGTAATATCTCGCGTATTCGATCCTCTCTCAGTCAGCAGGATGCTGAAACTGTTATACATGCCTTCGTCACATCTCAACTAGATTACTGTAATTCACTTCTTTATGGCCTGTCAGCTAATAATATCAAACGACTACAATATGTTCAAAACTCTGCAGCTCGCTTGATTACCCACACAAGAAAGAGCGATCACATTACCCCAATCCTCTATCACCTTCATTGGCTTCCGGTTTCTTTGCACATAAACTACATTATACTAATTCTCACTTATAAAGCTCTCCATAACCTTGGTCCTACATATTTATCTGACTTACTTCTGCCTTATGTTCCCGCCTGCTCGTTACGATCTTCTAGTGAGGGATTGTTAGTCACCCCTAAGTTTCATCTGGTGACTATGGGATCTAGAGCTTTCAGTGTTGTGGCTCCCAGATTGTGGAATGCTCTTCCCCAAAACATCCGTCAAGCATCCTCCCTTCTCTCCTTCAAAAACCTCTTAAAAACAATTTTTTTCTGTGAGTATTACTCTTCAGCTCTCAGTCTGTAATTTGTACCCTGTTATGGATGTTTATCTACATTCTCATGTATCTCTAATCTAACTTTGTAAGTGGTCTCTGTATATTACACTCAGCTCTTGCTATGTGTTCTGTCTTCAGGTTTTGATGTTTATCTGTTTCTGTTCCTTAAACCTGACTTGTAAAGTGACCTTGGGTTTTGGAAAGGCGCTATATAAATAAAAAATATATTGTTATTATAGATGCTTCTTTTAAAATTAATGATGGTTTAAAACACTATTTAACCCCCAAAATCTGTTGAACTTGCGGTTTTATATGCATGGCATTAGTCTGGAAACCTGTGTCCAACACTTTATTTCTTGCAGTTGTGATCTTGTTTCTTGTAATTTTGACTTTGTAACTACAGTAATACTAATGATAATAATGTTACTTTCATATCTCACAGTATACTTTATTTCCCATAACTGCAACTTTATCTCTTGCAATGTGACTCTGTCATGTGGTTATGACTTTATATCTTGTAACTGTTTCTCGAATTTGTGACTTTATTTCTCATAACTGCAACTTTATCACTCACATTGTAACTTTATATCTCACAATTGTGACTCGTTCTCGTAATTGTCACTTTATATCTCAAAATGTGACTTTAGAGATCACAGTTGTGACTTTGTTACAGTTGTAACTGTTGTAATTGCGATTTTATTACTCTTAATTGCAACTCGACTTTATATGTCACTTTATTGTAATTGTGACTTTCTCACAATGTGACTTTATCTCATAATTGTGCCTTTATATCTTACAATTGTGACCGTTTCTTGCAATTACAACTTTACTTCTTATAATTGCAACTTTATCACTCACAATATGACTTTTTATATTGCAATTGTGACTTTGTTTCTCGTAATTGTGATTTTAATTCTCTCAATGTTACTTTTATATTTCACAATTGACTTTATTTCTCAAAACTGCAACTTTATTTCTTGCAATGTGACTGTTTCTCCTAATTGCAACTTCATTTAAAATAATTCCAACTTTATCTCTTACAATATGACTATATTATGCAATTGTGACTGTCTTGCAACTTTATCACTCACAATTTGACTGTTTATCTTACAACTGGTTTCATTTCTCATAACTGCAACATTACTTCTCGCAGTGTAACTTTTCCATAATTGCAATATTATATCATAAAAATTGATTATCTCACAATTTATAACTTGATTTATATTTTTTATAATTGAATATGATTTATAAACTTTGTTTCTTGTAATTATGACTTTATTTCTTGAGATTTTGACTGTAATTTTGGATATCTGACAGTGTGACTTTCATTGTGACTTTTCTTATTTTAAACTTCATCTCTCAATTGCCCTTTTTTAATCTGATGCAAAAGCAAGCTTCCATAAATTAGTACTAAGTGTGGACGTAAACTATCACGTCAAACGGCACTGATACTGGTACAAACCTGTGTAAACATACCAAATAAAACAAACAAGTTTGTCTTTGACCTCAATGAATAGCTTTTGACTCACAGTTTTATTAGACAACACTGCTGTCTTTTCTAGCCACCGAGTTGACATAGCCTCCAGAAACTGCCAAACGCCAGTGATTGAATGCTAGATTTTGGCATTTGAGGCCATTATTGGACAAGGTCACAAATATTTAGGGATGTATTTGTGTAAATGTGGAGGCAGGTTTAGCAAAATTTTATTTCCACTGGATTGGGCTTAAATTCAAAATACAGTTGAAGACATAGTGAGTGAATGGATGTCTTTTGGAGGAGTGAGAGGTTGAAGGGCCACATCTTTTGGTTTCTGAG
>NW_015551091.1:355415-362617 GCF_001515605.1 Sinocyclocheilus anshuiensis | reverse complement strand
GGCTGTGGAGAGCAGGAATGGAGGACTACATTACAGTTAATAACAGGGTAATTCAGCACAGAGTGCTTTTATGGCCTGGATGAGCTGGAGTTCACAGCCCCCTCCATTTACTGCAGTTGTGCTTTATTACGAGGTCTAAAAGCCTTGGCCGAAGTACGTGATTAAAACCGAACCCATTTCTCCTCTTTCTCCTCTGTTTTGTGGTTTTCTATCTTGCTTCATTTGATGTGTCTGACCTGCATTTCGTCAATTACTGAAAACACAAAAAAGTAGGCTAATTGGCTCGAGGAATAATTTGACATCCTTTTGTTGCTGCCTCATTGTTGCTTCTGTATCTTCTTACTGTTTACCTTAGGCCTGGAATTAATTATCAAGCTCTTCTTGATTCTCAAAGTATTAATTTTTTCCCCCCTTTTGGCATTCAGTTCTTTTCAAACTGAGATTAACAGTTCTAAGAACTGCAATAGTGCATTTACTCCATTGCTTTGATGCATATTGTTGAATAACGTCATCACAAATGGGACTTGTTCTTGATGTTTATCCATGTCCTTGAAGATTTCTTTCTCAATGTGGAACCTGGAGGCCTGTGATGGGATTCCAAAGGGACAATCAGAAATGGATATAGATTACAAGTTGCATTCCATAGGTGCCTCAGTCATATGAAGTCACTTTGGGCTCTGATTGAGGAATGATCCTCTAACGCCTCACTTTGTAAGGTGGATATCTCTATGTCATAGTGGCTTAACCATCCTAATCATTACCACACCACCTCATGCAGAAAAAGCTGTCGGAGCCTGACACAGGGCCCTGAATTTAATCTCACATTGCTGTTAGTGTGGACCCTCGGCTTTGGCAAACTACCAACAAAATTTCTCTCTTACACCAGGGCTCAACAGTAAGGATCGTTTTTGTGGACCGTTTTGATTTTTACTTGTCTTGCCCCACCACACGAACTATAAATATGTTTTAAAATATTTAACTGTTTCATGCTTTTTAGAAAGAAAAAAAAACAGCTAGACTATACTGCGTCCGTTTGGATTGTTACTCACCTGAAAATATTTACCTCCTCATCCCTGTTTTCAGTCTCCAACTCCTCTTCTCCTTCCAGTCTTGTGGTGATCTTCCTACAAGACAACAGGAAAGTGTTTAGTAGTGATGGGAAACCGAGGCTTTCTGAACTGTTTGAGGCTTTCATCAAATTGTGCCGAAAAACGGTTCATTACGCGAAGCTTTTTAACACAGTGCACATTAGCGACATCTTGTGGTCAGACTCTGTTTCTCCAGCCTTTCTAACGAAACATCGCGGAGCAGAGGATGGTTTGAAAAAGTTTTTAATCTGTGCCAACTCGTGCCATGCGTAGTCCGGTCAATGGATTCACATATTGATCAATAATATAAAATATACAAGTGTGTGATTATAATTAATAATTGACTTAAGTAGTAGCAAAAATATTTTGGGTGAGCTGTTTGGGATTTCTGAGACCCCAGCTAGAACATGATAAAATGCAATAGAGGTGTGACGTGCATTCAGTTTCTGTCTGGTGTTGAGGTTATTCTAAACTATTCTACTGAATCCCAAATAAGTGTACACACACACACAACCAAGTCAATGTAAAGTCAAACACAAGAGTCATGCGAAGCGCCGATTTTTTTCAAACCAGCAGTCCCGACCTTCCGATACTGCACAGAGATTCTTACTATAGGGAGAGGAGAGGGTCTGTATTACTTACTATTGGAGAAAGCGTAACGGCTAACTTAGATCACGTGTTCCTTAATAACAATCGCAATACAGCCTTGACGTCATTGAATTTCAGTCAGAGTTGTACGACACTCAGTCGCCGTTTACGGATCCCATAGGAATGAATGAGAAGTGCCGTAAGCTGAATCCCACCTGTCGCAAAAAGTCAGTGACTTCTCTTATAAAACGGCATTTTTTTCCGTGGTAAACTAAAAATAGTTCAATCCAAAAGTATTGTTTTGTGTAAAACATGTTAAAGATTAGCAGATATCATTTATTCATTAAATGATAAGCCGTTTCCTCTAAAAAGCTGTTTATTCAGCGTAGTGAAGCCTCTCCTCCATTGACGTCCATTAAAAAAAAAACGGCCTCGGCCCGGAAGCGTTAGCTTTAGCCGTTACGCTTTTTCAGCTAATGGTTGCAGGCTTGCCTTCTAGTGGCTTTGTACTGCATGACGTTCGAAGCTTCAAACGTCATCAATCACATGGTATTGTCATTTCGATACAAGCATCGGCACAGTGTGTGATACAATAGTGCTTTGAAAACTGCGTCGGAGCATCTGAGCATCTGATCTGATATATATATTTGTGTATACGTTGGAATGTTTTTACTTCAAAATTCCATGTTTAATTTAATGTTACTTGCTCTGTCTTTATAATTATTTGTGAAATTTACTACCAATTTCTGAGTGAAAATTGTTTCACTACCAAATTTTCAGTGTTACTGAAATAAAATGACTAAACTAAAACTGGAATAAAATAAAAAATAATAATAAAAATGGCATGCACATAATTACTAAAACTGAAATCAAACCATTATATACTATAATAGTATATAAACAATACTAAAATGTTTACAAGACATAAAAAAGTGTCAATTCTGTCAGATGACTCAAAATTCTCACGTCACTGGCCCTCGAGCCCTGAACTCACTTTTACTCCCAAAATAACTGTTAACATTAATAAATGTGTCCAAATGTGTCTCACTTTCTTTATATGTGGATATCTCTCCTATTCTCTCTCCCTCCTGCCTTCCCTGTCTATATTTTTCTTGAACTCGTTTTTTTTTCCTGGCCAATGTGCTGGAGGAGCTGTCATCGGACTCGGTTAGCCTCTGGCCCTGGAGAAACGCCTAGTTCTTTTAATGGGAACGTTTCAAATATTTGTGAGGATTACATGGATAGAGGGGTAGGAGGCTGCTCAGCTGGGCCGCTGGATTTTTCCTTTATTGCTGAAGTAAATGGCAGGCAGAGGAGCTGTGGTTGAAAGTGTGGAAACACTGAGGTGCCGTGTATGTGTTTCTATGATCTCTGTTTTTAGAGAGTCTTATGAATAGATTGACAGGTGATAGTACTTCAGCGGCTTTTTATATATTTTGGATGCTTCCAGCTAAACACAGTTTCTGTGAACAAAATATAAAAATGCAGTGCAGTGTGTAACTTCAGCACCACCAGTGGCACAAAATGGAGCTGCAGAAATAATTGTTTTCAAACAGGTTTTCTGGCTTTAAAACAAAAATTAGTCCAGCCTACAACTACAAGAGCCAATTTGCATGCCCAAAACAAACCAGATCAATGTGATTTGTGAATAAATCATTCAGACCGACTTTATCACTATATGTTACATTCTTTCATCTATGTACATGTGTTTTTTATTTCTTAATCTTTAGGTTTTGTGAACAACCGATAACGTCATTAATGGATTCATTGCAATGGTCTGATTTAGAAATATTCATTCACAAATTAGACATTGCTACTTCCGTCATGAACTGAAGGCGTACAGGTATGTCAAGATTTTCACTGAGTTGTATGGACTACATAATACTTCAATGGTGCTGTTGTGTCCTTTTTGAAGCTCAAAGCTTTAGTCATTAATTGTAACTGCATGGAGAAAACATGGACAAATGTCTTCAAAATGCTACATTTTGTTTTCCATAGAAAAAAGAATGACACAAGAGGAGTGTTGGGCAGTAACGCATTACTTAGTAACACGTTACAGTAATTTGATTGCTTTTTTAGTAACGGAGTAATTTAACATGTTATAATTTTCAAAATAGTAATTATAGTATAGTTACAAGCCGAAGTCTCTATACGTTACTGCCGCGTTACTTTGCTGACAGAATGCAGTGTTTTATAATCTAGAGATTGTAAAAAGGATGTAGCACATGCACTGTCGAGTCCAGTGCCAGTGGATTAGAGACCTGCTCCCGCGAGACCCGACGCAACAGAGCGTGGCGCGGGACAAGATGGGTGAGTGCTGGTGCGGGCGGGTAGACTCGTGTGTGTGCAGGATGCAGGAGAATAATATGATTCACGGGACTACCGCAAAATAGAAATATCTAAACATAAAATATCTAAAACAAATAAATTGTTATTCATCTATTGCACAAAAGCAACATGAACTAATATAAAATATAAACGATTAACAGGTGCAAGCGTATGCAGAGTTTCTATTTAGGCTATAACACGTGTTTGCAGCGTTGAGCAATGCAGTGCTGAAATTTGCGTGCTCATTAATTCTCTCATTATAACACATGAATTGTAGACATTATGAAAGATTCATTATGCATTTATTGCAGATTGCGATGAACTGGAGATGTCTTTTAGAGATTATAAATGCAGCGCTCTTTGCTGGCGCTCTGTGCTGGCATTCTGCCATGCCAAACCATGCACGCAGCAGCCGCTTGCTTTAGTTAAAAATAACAGTGTTCTGTGAATGTTGATGCTTTAAAAACAAATATTTATCGGGAGCGTGTATGCTGGGATTTCATAAATTTAATGGAGAAAAAAGTAACGTAACTAGTAATGTAACTAATTACTAATTACTTTTGAAATAAAGTAATCAGAACAGTAACGTGATTACTTTTAAAAGGAGTAATCAGTAATTTTATTAAATTTTCAGAGTAACTTGCCAAACACTGCACAAGAGTAAGTAAATGTCAAATTCTGTATTTTTTGTAAACTATACTCTTTTGTCTTGAGAAATATTTGAGAAGTGCTTGTCCATAAATGCACCAGGTGCTCGGAAACCTTCATTTCTATCTTATTTGCTGAGTCATATCTGTTCCAGGAGGCCTTGTGTAGTCTGCTGTTAATAGCACTATAGGCAAATGGTTGTTTTTGAACCGGGTCCAAGTATATATGCAGGAGGTAAATGCTACCTGTCGCAATGGGTCTTCTCTCTCTAATTTTCTCTCCTTCGATTTTTCTCTCACTTTCTGTCTTTATGGGACTTCATAGTGTGATATTCAATAAGCAGGCTGTTAGTAAGGAGTCAAAGTTGGTTTGAGTGTGCCTGGCATGGCTCCACAGACCCAGGAGAGACTACATGGGGCCACGATCAGGGTTTATAGGGCGCTTGGGAGTAAATAAAGAGAAGAATGCTGTGCTAGCTCATCTCTGGGGTCTGAGTCTGCTTTAAACTTTGACTTTCCCAACAGACAAGCATTTGTTATGATGGTCTGTACAGGGTTTGTTCATTCAGTCGAGTCCTGAATCTACATTGTCCCTCGCTCACTCTATCTACCAGAGACTTTAGTCAGAATAGACACTATACAGTATTTAATTGGTCACGAAAAAAAAAGAGGCTGTGAAGGATTGAAGCAAGTCAAATTGGGATTTGGGAGGAGGATGATCTATGACAGTGGTTCTCAATTCCAGTCCTCACGACCCCCCGCTCTGCATATTTGCATATTTTGCATGTCTCTCTTATTTAACACACCTGATTCAGATAACCAGCTCATTAGAAGAGAGCTCCATGCATGAAATGTGTTCCGATTTACATGGTCCCTACACAGTCTTCATTGCTCCCTATTCCCTGCACCCTACACTCTGCAGTAAATGGGTGCCGTCAGAATGAGAGTCCAAACAGCTGATAAAAGCATCACAATAATCCGCAGGTAATTCACATGACTCCAGTCCATCAATTATCATTTTGTGAAATGAAAAACTGTATGTTCGTAAGAAACTAATTCCATCATTAAGACTTTTTCAACTTCAAGCCATAGCTTTTGACTAAAATGTGAGTCCGTTATCCATAGTATTGCTTTCTCCAGTGATGACTACCGATAATATGACATCTTTACATTAATCAATGTTGTTGTATCTTTAATAGGAGGCATGATGATGTGACTTGCCTATAGATATATACAATTTTGAAGAATAATTCTTATTGTAACAAAATGTAACATTTTGAAATTTTGATATATATATATATATATATATATATATATAATATAATATTCCATTAGCTGGAAGAGCATGGCATTAGCAAGGGCAAGGTTGTGGCTTGATTCCCAGGCAAGAAACTGATAAAACTACTGATAACTTGTTTTACTTGAATGCATTTTAAGATGTTTTGGAGAAAAGTTTCTGCTAGTTGAATTGAATTTGGCAGAACTCTGTTGCAGATTTTTAATGGCAGGTCATTAATGCCAAATTAACAAATTCCTCGCTTATCAACTGGTTTTTGGACTACCCATCTGCATCTATTGTCAGTGCAGCAGTGTTTTATTTGTCGTCTTATGTAACAGAGCTGCTGTGAAAGGTCTTCTCATGCTTGTGAAATTCTAAAGTCAGGAGAATTTGTCTTGGATAAGCATAATGAGGCTGTCTGTGTCTTTTGCTGGTGTTACGTGGCCGATGTTGGAGACATTTTCTCCTTTTGGCCCCAAACAGATCTCAGGTTACAGGGGCTATTCTGTTTCACAAAGCTGGGCACGTTTGTCTGGGTAACTCGAAACACTGGGCCGTGAGCTGTGGAAAAAGACTGAGTCATCCGGCTGCAGATCTTCTCTCCAGCGGAGATGCGCTCTGGGAAATGGTGTGGACAGCAGTGCAGGATGATACACACTATGTCAGCCATACCATATGTGCTAGACCGTCCACAGCCATGTAGTCGCTTGGCAGGCACCCACATGCAGAAATTCTCACAGTATCAAGCCAAGTCGAAAAGCCAAGACATACAGCTTCACCCTCAGAATCCAGTTCTCCTGCGCTTTTCTCCATATTGCTCCAGAAATGCAAAAATTGGATTCCTCTGGGTATCTCATGCGTATTCTTAGACTCGCTGTTTAATTTGATAATGAGCATGTAGGGCGCTGTAGAGTACGGTTATGGTTAGTAGCAAGGCTAATGTTACCGGCGAGGAAAGCGCAAGTTCATTATGAAATAGATCCAATTACTCGTTTGCTTCAATGGCAGAAAGATTAAGTTGCAAGTGTTGTCAAGTTACTTTAGTAAAAGTTGTGCTGACAGATGCTGTCTGTGTCTGTTGATTTTTATGTGTCACTGGCATAGGCCTGTGGCCGTATTTTATATTTTGAAAATTGCATACTTTGAAATGCTTTGAAAAAATGTAGATAACCTATCAGGAAAATTGTTGACTGTTTTAAAAAGTCAAGTCAAGTCAAGTCAAGTTTATTTGTACAGCGCTTTTCACGATACAAATCATTGCAAAGCAACTTT
>NW_015551091.1:347994-355342 GCF_001515605.1 Sinocyclocheilus anshuiensis | reverse complement strand
TATGGTGGGGCCTGAAACCTGACTGAAATTCTTCATAGAGATAATTTTTTTGCAGGAAGGAGCGCAATTGAGCAGATCTCTGAAAAAACAGATCACAAATGGTATTCTATATGTTATTATCAACAGTTTAAAATATAAATTTTAGTTTTAGTAACTTAAAAAAAACACCTGATTAAATTAAATGTATTGATATATTGATATTTTTCAAATAAATAATTATTTATATTTAATTTAATTTAAATTAATATATATTTGTGTAATTATATTAAAAAAAATTTTTTTTAAAAAGAAACTTGATATAAATGTAAATTAAATAGACTAAATAATAACTAATAATAACTAATATAAATGTATAATAGTAATAAAATATATAAATAATAATAATAAATAATATTAATATAAATGTATAACAATAATAAAATAAAATAAAAAATAATTAACCATGTCCTAGGCAAGCCGCAAGCCTTCTGCGAAGAAAGACATTTTTTTTTTTTTTTTTTCTGTATGTATATGGTTTAGTAATTTTTTTCGAGTTAGGTGACAGAAAAGTTAAAAATGAAGCTATGGTGTGTCTGAAAAAAAAAATTAATAGGTTATCTAGAATGCTTCCAATTATTTTGAACTTGCATGGTAATTGTAGAGGTACCGAATACATGTCTACTCTGGCCTGAACAATACGCTTTGTGCTATATCACTACAGTGTATTAAATGAGTAGCAGAGCATTTTGGAGACTGCTGAAGTTAGGTAGTCGCTTACGGAGATGTCCCATTCTGTGGCATGTTGCCAACCAGATCATCAAACTTTCATTATATAACTCACACAATGCAACATTTGTTTACAGGTCTCAGTGTTGCCGTCCTGCTTGCGGGAAGCAAACCTGTGGTATTATACGCTATAGGTTTGAGGAAGCGAATCTTCTAGAGGAAAAATATATTTTCTCCCATCTCCACGAGTTTCTGTTTTGTCTGCGTTTCTTTACTGTGTTGCTTCTTGTCCACTCCATGTGTTTATCTCATATCTGGTAAATGGAGGCTTCAACCCACACGGATGTTACTACAGAGTCTTTGCCGATCGGGATTGCGGTTGGTCGACTTGTTCTAAAGCTGAATGCTCAGCATCCATCCATCTTCATCTGTCCTCCAACTCAAATGCAGCTGCATATCATTCCATTGTGTGTTTATTTCCAGTTATTCATGAGACAGACAGTTCCTCCGTTCATCAGGCCTGATAATCTATGGATGAGATGGGGGTTGGGTCTGTGCCCGTACTTGTCCGTAACTCTTTATACGGATGCTGTGACCTACATGTCATCCCCACAGCCACCTCTGCTCCCGGGGTCAGGGGAGTCCAGACGCTATCTGACCCTTTTTTTCCGCAACATGGCTCTCTTCACCCACTCAGTCCGTCCAGTTTCTCTCTCCCCTGAGTCTCCTGGCAGTTAGTAGTAAGTCACAGGAAGTCGGCTGGATCTTTACTGTCTTTTGGAGCTCAAGGCCACACATGGTTCTGGTCTTTCAAGACTTTAGAAGCTTAACTCACCTGACCTAATATACAGTAAGAGCAGATGCAACACAGAATCAGGCTTCTGGTGTAAACAGATGTGTTGTGGAACATTAATTCACTTTCACAAGTGTATATAAATAAGCCTGGGTGCTTTGTGCCATGTTAAAATGCTCTCCTATATATGGAGTTCCAAATGAATGTTTGGGAGAAGCGTGTGTATCTAGTCATCAATCATAACACAAGGCTGTTTAACTTACAGCTGTGATAATTCATCTAGCATTTAACTCACAATTTACTGGCTTTCAATTCATTTCTAAACTGAGTGTTTTTGTTTTGTTTAGTTTTTGTTAAAAGTGTAGAAAAATGTAACCTGTAATATAAATATCACAACATGAAAGTAACATAATCTGACTACTTTTACCAAATGTTGCGATTATTTTGTCCATGTAACAGTTTAATATGTATATATTTTAAACATTGTAATGTAATTAGATGAATCATGATTTATTTGTTTCTTTGAATATGAATTGGCAGGATTTTTGAGTTTGACAGTAAAAATCACTAAGAGTTTGACAGTAAAAAAAAAAAGGAAAAGAGTAACCATACTTTGTGGTCCATATCATATCACATGGTCCAACATAGTTCTGTAAACTTTTTAACATTCATTAGATTTTCAGCATGATGTTCATTAGTTTTTGTGTTTTTTTCCTTAGGAGAGGAAAGAAGCACAGTATAATCCTGAGAACACAGCTGTCTGTCAGAGTCCATGCCTGCATAGGTGAGTAACAAGATGCTGTTTCCCTGTAATTAAACTATAAATGGTGAGAAAAAACATTTTGTACTTAATCTTCACCCTTTTACATTTCTGGCTCAGTCAGCAGATTCTGGCAGCATCAGATTGTTTAGGAATTATTTTCTCATTTGTTGCTTTTTGAATGACGGATGTGTAAATTATACGTACCGAGGCCGCTGCTTGATTTTAACTGTGTGGTAAAGTTTTCCTCTTGCTAATAGGCCCTCACGCTGCAACATTTATGATCTAGTTTAAATATGTTCCATGCTTGACTTCTCAATCGATATAAAACAGCTAATGTAGCAACTTTATATGAAAGCCTGGGTAGTGCTTTACACACACACACAAGTTGTGTCAAGCGTATTGGAGTTTAAAACTTTAAAATCTAATTCCGTTTTAGACTTTTTAATTTATAACCTGTGTGATCAGTTTCAAAAACACTCACAAATTTGCCATGGCAACATTTTTCTGCCAGAATATAAAACATAGATGATAGATAGCATGTTTGAACTCACATTATCTTGCATAGTTACTGTATATTTCTTCACAATCTTGTTGTTTATCTCATGTCCCTAAAGCCTTTGACAGAATCAGGCTTCATTACCTCCATAAGCCTTATCCCAGATTAACATCTGTGTCATTGTGTGGAAGCAGGACAGCTATGGCTATCTCTGTGTCACGAAGGATTAAGTGTCACAGACAGCACCCACAAAACCTATTAAGCATATAAAGTTGTTTCTCTGGAAGTGCAGTCTCAGACAGCACACCCACAAACCATACATTATATGGACCGTCTGATGCTCAGTGGACATAAACATAGGTTTTATCGGTGTGCTTGGAAGTTGTGTTTACAAGTTATCAGGCTGCTACAAATGCTGGGTTTCCATCCAAGTGTGTTTTTGTGAACTGTGAATTCCAATAATGATACGATGTCTCAGTATCCCATTGTATGCTATTGTTTTATGAATGTGTTTATGAATTTGTGGAGTTAAGTTATATTAAAAACTATAATTTTTATAACTGAATTACATTTTTTTTATACAGAAATCTTATATAAATGTATAAGAATACTTTGCAGTGGCTTTCCCAGTGGCGACAAATTCCCTTTCTGTTTGTATTTAGCAGCAGGTTTATTGGAAGTGATGATTTTGATTTATTTATTTATTTATTTTGATACTTATTTATTTACTTTGATATGGGGTGAAATCACAGTTTTATCCACAAAATTGTTTTTGCAATACTCAGTTTATTATTATTATTATTATTTTATTTTTATTTTTCTTAAATTCATAGCTTGGAAACATATTTTATTACCTCGGGAAAATTTGTCTTAGAATTATTATTAAATATGCTAAATGTAAATAAAGTTTTTTTTGTGTGTGAAGTACACGTTACCTTTAAACATCTTACACCTTTTAACATCTTTAACACCTTTAACATCTAACACCTTTTCCCTCAAATACTGGATAGATAGTTAGATAGACAGACAGACAGATAGACAGACAGACAGACAGACAGACAGACAGATAGATAGATAGATAGATTTTAGAAAATGTAAAAATATTTAAAAATAATATTTAACATTTAATTGTGAAGTCCACTTTTTTTTGTAGTTTACTCAAAATGTCTTTCTATTGTTGCCTTTCTATTTATTTATATTTTTTAAGCTGTGGCGCTTTAGTGTACTGACTGGTTATGATTACAGCATATTCAGTTTTCATCATCTTCTGTCTGAGAAGTTGTAGTTTGACAAATTTTGTGAGATTTGTGACATCAAATATTCAAAAGATTCAAGAGTTTTATTTGAGATACTAGCACACCTTTACTTTAAGCTTTTAAAATCATCCGATTTCACATTTATCCACCCTTAAACGTCATCTACAACTGCGGTTGGCTGCTTTACTTGTCAGTCAGTTGGCCTTTTCATGTTTAAATGGGCGGTTTTTGGCTGGAATAATCCGCAATGTGGACCAGACTTCATGCCGACAGTCAAACGTCTAAGTGATTCACTGCTGTTGTCTACAGGAACTGGTAGTCAGTGTTTAAGACAAGTGTGTGTCTGTAGCGAGCAGTATAAACTTAGTGGCGTGCTGCACTGCAGCCAAGCACACGTGGCTCGTACAGTTTTCCCTCTCCAGACTGCAGGGGAAAATATAACCGTCAGCCTGCAAAAGCCATTAAGCTTAGAACTGTCAGGTTTTAATTTGTACGTTTCGCAAAAGTGTTATTTAAGGATATCAGGGACAAAAATTGCCCCATGAAAGAAGTGCAGTTATCTCTCACAGTCAACTCCATTTACTGATCCTGCGTGCCTGAGGGATTGCGGAAACATTGGGAAACTCCAAAGCTGTTTTGCTAGGGGTATTTTGGTCCAAAAATAAAGTTGCTGAAACTCCTGGCAAGGTCTGAGAAATCTGTTGAGAGTGATTTTACGAACCAGACCTGCTCAGACACCTGCCCATGAATCGTTTTCCCTTTCGTTCTCGTGCAATTTGCGAACCATGAAAGAGGGCAGCAGCTTAGCACAAGTACCTCTTGTAGCAAACCCTTCCGAGAAGCTTCACCTATCAACAGATCTGAACGTTTGGTTATTGATTTATGTCTTGATAACGTACTTTGAGTGACTAAGTTGTTTGTCTCTGTGGAATCAATGTTCCGTATCTACGATTTCAACCCGTATGGAAAAGGCAGCTTGATAAGAGAGCCACTATGCTTTGCAGATGTTGCCTTGCCTCTCTACAGCTTGTTGAATGTTATTCTGCCATTCTATCCTCTGTCCCGGGACCTGTCCTAAACCACGCTGCATTCCTTGTAGCAATGATGGGATCGCTTTTCTGACCAGCTGTGTGCTTGTGTGATTGAAGGCCTATCTGGGTCAAAGGTGGGTCCTGTGTGTGGGAGGTAAGGGGTTGGTAAGACTCTCTCTTGCTCTCTAAGCGGATGACCCAAGATGACAGCTGCTGCTCTTCAGGCTTAAAGTGTCTTTTAAAGTGTATATTTTATGTACTGTTTTATAGTATTTATTCAAATTTTGAATTGGGGTTTTATATTTTCAGTTTTCATTTTATTTTTAGTTTGTTTTAGTGATATTATGTGATTTTTTTTATATTAGTTTTACTTTTTTATTTAGCTTTAATTCATTTCAGTTTAGTAATTTTTAGTGCTTTTATTTACCAATTTTATTTCAGTTAGTTGCCAAGGCAACATTTAATATTTTCATGTAGTTTATTCTTTTTCATTCAATGAAATAAAATATAATTATTTAAAAAAAATATATATATATATATATATTTTTTTTAAATAATTATATTTTATTTCATTGAATGAAAACATTTTAAAAATAGTTTTAATAGTTTTTGTTTCAGTTAACAATAACGGCACTGGTTAATGTTAATACAATTATTTTAAACGCTCTGTGGTTTACATTGTTTTTGAATGAGGGAAAGAATCAGTTTCAACATTCAGTGTTTGAATTTGTCAGACACTTAACTTTATATAACTTTAATAAGCTCTGTACATAATTATAAACTTATAATTTGTAATTTTATTACTGACTATTTATTGCCTTTTTGAAGCAGTTAATACTCCTCAATTAAAAAAATTGCATCGAAATTGGTAATTTCACTTTTGGATTTCAATTTGGTAGTGTAAACACTAGATGCATATTGCATTCTAATAAATTAAAATATTAAATTAATCCATTTTACATGATTTTTTAAAATTTCACGTTCTTTGTTAAAAAGCTAGTATGCATCGTGGTGGTGCTAAAATTGGTCCTGGTTTTTCCAGTTTGATCAATTACAAACTTATTTGTCTCTGCATGTGAACTTTGGGAGTTGAAATCAACTGCAGTTTTTCGACTGCAGGTTTTATGTGATGTCACAGCTGTGGGTTAATCATGTATTATCATAATTTGTGTTAAATAATTTGTCTGTTGATCCACTAATCCATCATAGAATCCCAATTTTCCACCAGTATTTTGGAAACAGGGCCTTTCAACCCCCTACATAGCACTTTTGGTCATTTTCAGCTCAGTCCAAATTAATTGCTAATCTAAAATATCTCTTTTCTGGGAAAAAAACAGTGTCGCCACACAACATTTATTTGTAACAGTAATTTCATGCATAGAGAGATGCATATACTTCCCATAAACATTGCTCATCTGCAATATCTTCAGTGAGGTCTGGCCGTGCTTTTGATCGCACATTCGGGGCCTTTTATCTTTAGTTTGATGAAAGGAATGAATTCAAAACCACCATGCTGCTGCTATTTATAGCAGGACTTTACGCACCACACCATCATAAATCAACTCACCAGAGTGAGCTGTCAACAGACCTAATGACACAACGCCATGAGAACTATTTTCATGCACTTGTCTGGGCTCATTAGTGAAACCTGTTGCACTTGTGCATGCCTTATTTATATTTTCCATTTCTATGCTAACCACTTCATTAAATGACAGGAGTGTTTGGCTACTGCTGTGCCCAGTATGGTTTCAATGACCTCCATGTTTTGACTGTCCATCATTATTATTATGGGAAGTTACATGGGTCAACTGTGTAAGTGTGAGTCTAATGGGCTCTAGACCAGGGTTTTTTAAAAGTTTTTGGTGCCAAGGACCCCAAAATATGATAGGTATCCCTTGTGTGGGATCCCATTGTTAAAATGTAAAGGCAGAAAAATAAAGTAATATATGAGAAAGTCAATAAAAGTGATTGACATTTAATAACCAACTTTTACATTGTCATTCAAAGCAAGATATGTTAAATTAGTATCTGGAAATATTTACATTTTAGGTTGAATTTTCATTTATTTTCATTAAAAATATGTATTACATAATAGAAATAGAAATATGATGTAGTATTATATTAGTATATATATATATATATATATATATATATATGAAAAAGGGAATGAAATAGAATTATCAAATATTCTGAATGTGGCATTATTTTTACGCCAGCGACATGCAGTCTGCGAAAGTATTAACCAGAAATATATAGTTTTTAGATTCATAGTCCTGAGAAATCTAACGAATTCAAATTCAAGAA
>NW_015551091.1:335207-347920 GCF_001515605.1 Sinocyclocheilus anshuiensis | reverse complement strand
TACATAATATAAATAGAAATATGATGTAGTATTATATTATTATATATATATATATATATATATATATATATGAAAAAGGGAATGAAATAGAATTATCAAATATTCTGAATGTGGCATTATTTTTACGCCAGCGACATGCAGTCTGCGAAAGTATTAACCAGAAATATATAGTTTTTAGATTCATAGTCCTGAGAAATCTAACGAATTCCAATTCAAGTAATAACTAAAATGGAATAATTAGGTTTCTGGCTTCTGCTGTGAGGAAAATATGTCCCTGGCTGATCTTGTTGAAAAAGGTATCCAGGGTTGATGTTCTTCCAATTAGTGATTATGTAACAGTCAAATGCTGCTAATACGCTCATCACAGCCATAAATTGACCAGTAAAAAGTTCTGGCCACATTTGATCTGAGTTTGCAGCTTGAAAGCCTGGCATCTGGGGCTCCTTTCCAGTTATTTCCTTATTGTGCCTCATGTTAAAATGAGGAATCTTGACACTGATACTTCTGGAGCGGGAAAAAGATGAATTTTGACTGGAATGTATCCTGCAGGCTACGCCATGGTGGAACGAACACAACTGTAAAGTCTGTCTTTCTAATTAATAAAATCTGAAGCTAGAAAGACAGTCAGCATCTTGTTAATCCATTAAAGAAGATTTGACTTTTTGCCTTTTGTGCCTCTGTAGGGAATTAACTAAATATGAATTATACCCACTGATAATAGCGTTTGTTTGCATTCTGTGCACATTGTTTTAGCACATGGTTTACTAGGAATTATGGCCAAACCAAAATGTAGATGAGTTTGTTTCTCCATCAGAACAGATTTGGAGAATTTATCATTACATCACTTGCTCACTAATGGATCCTCTGCAGTGAATAAGTGCCATCAGAACGAGAGTCCAAACAGCTGATATAAACTTTACAATAATTTTGTTTGTATTGTAACCAATGACAGTTATGTATTTTACATATGACACAGCACTATTTCAGCGCATTTAGCATCTGGTTAAACTGGATTGTAGGTGGTTAGCGCTGAAATATTGCACAGAAAAGTGGCTTAGAGTTTCTTTTTCTCTCTTCGCAACCGATGAAAACGTTTATCTACCTTTTCTTCAAATTGCAACCATATGATCATCCAAATTTAAACAGGACTTCCTGAATGCGGTGACTTAAAGGTCCAAGTGTTAGCATCAGAGAAAGCTGCGTATAAATAATCTGTTTATTCATAAACATGAATGATGAGTCTTTTAGGCTCTTATATGCAGTGCCTGTCATTTAGCGCGTTTGCGGAGAACCTCAGCGGTCAATGGCAATGAGATTTAGCGGTGTGGTAATGTACACAACATAGCTCATGGTTGCTGCAGCAGTCGTGAAAAGCACCAATCACCATCAGATGGCTAATTTTCAGAGCCTAGAAACCCCCGTGCTGCCTGCGAGTAAACCGTGGCTTTCTGACAGGGCATAATCCAGATGCCTTAATCATAGTCATTTACTCGCACAAACATTTGGCTGCAGAGGAGATGCTTTTTTTGGGCTGATGGAAAGGCTGAGTTCTGGTGCTCTTGGTTTTTGTTCTGCTGGATGAGCTAATGGTTTATTAAAGTTTGCAGGGTCAGTGTAGATCTTGACGCTGATTTGCCATAATCATCGTGTCTGGAAGTCAGGGCTCTATAATGTGAAAATGAGGCCAGACTCCTGATTAAACTCGATGCTAATGTGTGGTCCCAATAAAACTGCTCTCCATTTATTACCATTAGCCCTCACTTTAAATAAAGCCATAATGAATTTTTAAACGTGAAATAAATCTAAAGTAATGGTCTCGCACACGGTTCTGGGGGCACTGGTAACAAGAACAACCCTAAAAAGCCCTGATTGTGAGGTGACTTGAGCGGCAAATTTTCACTAGCAACTCGCCCCAATCCCCATCCAAGAGTAATATTTAAAAGCACATTGCGGTTATGGCCAAATTATAGACATAAAGTATAAGTTAATGGAGGTTGGAATTGTTTACTGGGTTTTGTGAGCTTCCAGAGTAAATCACTGAATTAGGTCTGGATTTTGTATAAGGTACAGAATGCGGTGGAGTACTGTAAGTGCTTCATTAGCCATAGAATGCATCACGTCTTGTATGATACAGTACATGTGCTCATTGTACTGTTTAACCAATATGGGTTTTTTCAATGGTTGATGTCAATATTTAGAGAGGTAGATATTATTATTTTTTTCCAGTTAATAAAATGTAAAGTTAGCAAATGAGACACAAAATTAATTTACACAAGCCATTTTATTTTTGTTTACACCAAAAATAAAAGATCCAAAACCACATATTTTATTATATCATTTTTAAACTATATTAACTATGTCTGTCTGTCAGTCTCTATTTGGCCATATTTGTGCCATTATGTAGCATATAACTGTTTCATTGCCTTTATGTTTTGCATAATTATGTTTTTTATGCATGTTTGTTTTGTTTTGTGCCATTATGTTTGGCAAAATTATGTTTTTGTTTTTGTCTGTTGTTGTTTTTTTGTTGTCTTTAGTTTAGCTTTTTGTTTTGTATTTGCTGTTACGTTTGGTGTCATTTTGTTTTGCTTTGTTTTGTTTTATTTTGGGATTTGCAAGATTTCGCAAGATCCTTTTGTGAATCGAATTCTTAAACAACAAAACACAGACAACATTTGCTTATAAACAATGCTATAAATGGCCACAAATGGTTTTTAGTGAATTCCTCCCTCTGTTTATAATGAAACATTAAAATAATTTCATCAGTGCTTACATTTTTCTTACAGTTAGTGTTTGCACCAAATGAGATCTCTTGATCCGCCCACTGTTTGTTCATGTCCCCATTTGACCATCACGCTGAGCTCCCTCTAAATGTCTGCTGTTTTAACTGCAGATACTTACTGAGTTCAGTTAGGACTTGTTGACTTTAAAGAAATGACCCACGAACACCTGAAATCATACCACAGAGTAGCAATCTAACCTACAGTTGAAATGCTCTTAAATTTGTGTCTGTTAAATGAGCTGATATGGAAACAACTACTTTCACTTTACCCTGTGTGATTTGCAGTTAGTTGTGATTTACGATCCTTTAAAACTTCACGATGAATTTGCCGCTTTTGGCCTATTGTTTGGCTCTTTGAAACACTCTCGTAGAAAGAAAAAGATTGTGAATGTGAGGGGACTCTCAAAGTTGTACATTTTCAATAATTCCTAATGCTTTTCCAAGCGGTAAACAATGTTAGAGCAGGAAAAAGCAGGACAGTCTAAGGCCCTAAACTGAGTTCACTCTTCGCTCTTGGACCAGTTGTTGTGCTATAACTGCTTTTTAATTATGCTGCATTGCTCTGTGTAGTTTTGCTTTGCTATTATAATTTTCAGTTTTTCTTTCCAGAATTGTCATAAAAGCGTGGTTGTGTTGAGTCTTGAGTCTGTGTTTGAGATGGTAGATTGAAATTGTAAAATAACCTGAATGATTTTTCCAGGATTTAGGCCTAGACCTTGATATCATTTTTTGTATTGAAAAAACATGTTATTCCATATCATTTCCCAATGTTCTCCTCAAAATGATGTGCAAACACAGCAAATAGCTGTCCACAGTTTAAAATCAGCAAGAAACAGTAGTCACCATGGACAGATGTCTCCTGCAGTCATTATCAGCTATATAAATTCTGTGGTGATGTTTCCACCCGCCAGATGTTCAGCGTGAGAGATAATGAAAGACATTCATGTCCAATCTTTCACAGACTTTCCTTATCGTAGTCAGATTTGCATCCTTGGCATTGTCAAGTGCGCACAAGTTAGGAATAGATACTTCAAGTAAAGAGGGAATACAGAAGCCTCATAACAGTGATGCTTTCTCTGCCTCAGCTGGATTTCTGTGTGCTGACAGCCTCAGACTACTAAAAAATATTCACATCCAGACAGCTGATGAAATCAACAACTCTGACCCAACTCTGAACTCTCACTGCAGGAACATGAATGAATTGTTTCACAAATTGAAGTAATTTCAAGTAAGTGCACATACATCTTTAAAAAATGCATTATCCTCGAATTGCTGTTTATTGCTAACTGCTATCTGATAAACATTTTCAAAAGAGCGGATTTTAAATTATGAACATGAAAACATCTGCTGAATATCGTTCTAGCATCTGACAGGGAACTTTTCAGAGATGTATTGTAAATGAGAAAATGCGCTAAAAATGACATCTTCCAGATGTAAACACAGCGAATAGACATCTGGGTGCTGTACGTGTGCGATTAGGGTTGATAAAATATATTTTTTCACCAAGACGGATGGATGTGCATGTGGAAGTGTGCTTATGTGTGAGAGAGCACAGAATGGACAGGGTGAATTCAGTTGCACAGTATTTCAGTGTAAACCTGTTTCTTTTTCACTCGCAGTCCAGTTTAAGCAGGTGTGAAATGTTGAAACAACGCTGTGTCATGAGTATTGACATTAAGTCATTCTTTTCAGCAGAAACAGACTTTCTATGTACATTTGGATTAGTAGGTGTTATGGACCCAGTGGCTGCAAGAGGGGTTTCAGGGAGTCTGTGAAAAGGTATGGTTTAAAAAAATAAAAAAAATAAAAAGGTTAAAAAATGCAAATTGAATGAATAAATAAATAAATAAAAAAAAGCTCAAGATGTACAGAAATGGACATTTTAGTTTAATTCTACTTTCTAAGCACTTACAATAAATGAAAATAGCAAATTATTTTTATTTTATGGACAGATAAATAGAGAAAAAGATAACAGTGTTAACATAATAGAAAATACATTGTGTCCACATATTATTATTATTATTATTAATAATAATAATATTATTATTATTATGGACAGATAAATAGAGAAAAAGATAACAGTGTTAACATAATAGAAAATACATTGTGTCCACATATTATTATTATTATTATTAATAATAATAATATTATTATTATTATTATTATTTCATTATAATATTTTTTTTCACAATGGATATATGTGAATATCTTTATATATGAAAATATACAGTATAGTTGCCTTTATATTTTCAGAAGGGAAATCATCATATCTGGAGGTCTGTGAATCCAAAAGTTTGAAACCACTGATTTCAGGGATTCATTCCTGCATTTAAATGTGGATGTCACTCTCAGCATTTTGCGGTGTGTTTGTGGCCTACCTGATCAGCATAATTTCTTTAGTGAATCGGTTGCTAAAGCAACCCAAAGTGTGCATGTGAATAAACATCACTACAAGCCAGTGCCGTTCATTCTTTTTTTCTTTGTTTTTGGTGTATGTGTGTGTGTGTTTTATTATTACTATTACTGACCTTTTTAAAGTGACTTGAAAGTGAATGTCTTTAAAGATTCGACTGCCTGGTTGAGGACCACAGACTTCTTGCCTGAACGTGTGTAACAATGGATGGATTATGTCTTTTCAGAGAGCGCAGACATGGGAAGCAGAGACTTACAAACAGTTAAATGATGACAGACACATGACACGGTGTACAGCCTATCCACACACACACACATAAAAATACATTTGTCCAGACACATTCACAGCATCTCCACCAAACCATCTGCTTTCCATTGTAACCCCCTCTGCGTCCCTCACTGCTTAAAGAGGAAAAGATTAAAACTGTCTACATGTTCATCCGTGGAGGTATTTTTATCTGAGCGTTCAGCAGTAACCTGACTCTGTTTGTCTCACTGTTCTCCGTCTCATCTCACATTTTCTCAGCCGTTCTCTTACTCGAGTTCTCACACCAATTTCTCTCTCTCGGGTGCTGTGTGTACATTAATGAGGAAAAAAAAATTAACTTAAATGATTTTAGCAAATGGCTGCAATATAACAAAGAGTGAAAAATTTAAGGGGGTCTGAATACTTTCCGTACCCACTGTATGTAAAGGTTTTTCCTTTTCTTTAGGTCATGAATAAGTCTGTGAATCAGCACGCCCTTCTGTGACCAAACAAAGGTGTCTTGTATCGTGTTCTCATGGCTGTAAGATCAGTAACCTATTGAAGCTGACACACACAATCTCTCTATCTGCTCTTACTCTTCTGTTTTTGAGTGTGGTACGGGCACTCAGTCCACATAAAGGTTTTTCCTGTGTAGCAGACCCCTCCTCATCCCTCCGCTGCTTTTGAACATTTCCTTGGTGTCGCCCAAGTGGCAGAAAATTGAGAACTCTTTGTTAGCTGTCACTAGTGAGAAGAAAAGGATGGTGGGTGTAGAAAGACCCCTGGCCCTGTGAGAAAGATGGATAAGAGACACATTTAATCTGCCAGGTCATTGTTCAGGAATCACTTCATTACTCCCTGCTCGGCTCCATGAGCAATAAAGGTGTCATGTGAGTCCATCACTTCACTTTGTACCACAGTACTTGAGGAAGCAAAGTACTGCGTGTTTCAACTTCACTGGGAAGAACCCTATGTTTTGTTGTCACTAGTTTACATTTTGAGGGATTAGTTCACCCAACGAAAATTCTGTCATTATTTACACCTCATGTCATTACAAACCTGTATCATTTACTTTGTTTTGTGGATCATTTCCATCATAATGAATGGGGACTCAGACTTTCTTCATAAAGGACACAGAAGTACAATAAAGGTATTGTTTTGAAGTGATTTTTGCATAAATTCCAAGTCTTCTGAAACCATATTATCACTAAGGTACAAATTGAAATGTGAGTCATTATTCATAATTTTTTTTTTTCGCACTCGTGCTGCTTGATGAGTTCATAAGAGAAGTAACGATGACCGATTCATAAACAGATTGTTCTTTCAAGACCTATATTTGTTATTGTCAATATTTAGTTTTCAACCAGATTCATGCATTTTATGCATTTTAAAACCTAGTCGATATATTTTATCCTGATGGCTATTTAATTGTGCAGGTTAATTTCCCTTAGTTTTTTTTTTTCCTTAGCCTCCTGAGACCCTGCATCCTCATATGAGGACATTATATTTTAGTGAATTTCTCTGAGACTATACATGCCACAGTTCTAAGTCTGGACGTCCAGTACAGAGCACATTCAGGGCTTTTCAGAGATACTAAATGTTTGGATGTTTCACCATGGCCACTCCCTCTCCTTGGTCTTCAAAAATGTCTGATATTAATTTAGTGACACTCTTATGGAAATATGATAATATTTTGTAATTATCATTTAAATCTCATTCATTCATAAATAAACATCTCAGGGTTATGGGGTTTCAAATCAAAATATGACTTTCTGTTTCGAAACAAGACGCTGATTTCATACATGTCCTCATATGACTAAAGCATGTTTATTACGCATTTTGGGAGACAACAAATGAATAGGGAAATAAATTACATTTCAATATTCCTATGAAATATTATATATTATTATGAAAATCTTGTCAATTATTACTCCCATTATTACACTTCTTTTTTCATTACATGTTGCCCCAAAAACACATTAATATGCAAATTAAATTTAGTTTATAGATACATTATATATAATGAGAGAACCTGTTTATGGCCATTTTACACACATTTTGCATGAAGAAAAATGGTATATCAAATCATTCTGTTATAACATAGTTGAGAATTATCTTTATACAAAGTTTGGTAAAAAAATAAATAAAAATCCTGAAAACGAAAAATGGATTTAAGATTTAAAAAAAAAATCAATTGTTTTTGCCTATGCATGTTCATTCATGTCTTTTTATTATTATTATTTTTTTTTTTTAATTGAGTCCCGATGTCCTCTACCAAGGACTTAGCATAACTTATGAATGAAATATCATTTTTAATTTTTTTTTGTTTGTTTGTTTTTTATTTTTATTTTTTTTTTTAATGCTCTGAACAATGTAATGACATGAAAAAATACTAATTTTTTCCTAAAATGTTTTGCCGGGTCTCAAGAGGTTAATTACATTTGTTGTTATCTGACACTCACATAAAGTGAATCTAATAATTTAATAACACTGTTAAATGTAATCTTTAACAAATCTCAAAAATGAAGATCCAGTTTTTGTAATGTACATTGATTTTTAAATTCACTAGTAGCATTAAAACAATCGATCTATATTGTTTTCTTAATTAAATTATATACTATTTTGTCTAAATAAATTTATTTATTTATTTAGACAAAATAGTATACAGTTTTAATATCTGAAATGTATTGGTTAACAGACATGAATTTCAATATTGTGCTTCCTTAGTTGATTAAAAAATATCAGATTGATATTTAAAGGGATATTTAAAGAATATCTTTCATAATTTCTCAGTGATTTGGTGATTATCAGTGAATATCAACTCAGATATTGACAAAACTTTATTATGCAGCTTTAGAAGACCTGTAATATAGTGCACAAGTTGTATGGACTACTTTTATGATACTCTACAGTATATTGCTTTCCTGTATCCTCTTTGTCCTTTTGTGCTCCATGGAAGAAACACATTCAGATTACAGAATTCACATTTTTGGGTGAACTAATCTAAAAACAGAAAGAAAGCGTCATTTGTATGATTTGACAGAAAAAAGTTTTAAAACGAGCATGTTTGCGTATATTGAATAATGACTGAACTGTCAGCATGAACTGGAGATGAAACAGACGGCTGAGGCAAACCATTTCTCATCAGTTTTTTCGTTGTGGCCAAGGATCTGTTGTATTGTTTTATATTGTGGTTGCGGTAAGACAGGATACATTAAGGACATAAAATGTTTTCCTTGTCGAGTTATAATACAGTTTTTATTCAGTTTAGCCTTTATTCTTCTGTTTGTAAAAGTAAACAATGGTAAAAAGCGCAGAATCACTGTTTACCAAAATTGCCCACAGTAGCATCATCATTTTAAACTTTTTGGTACTGAGAGGCATATCCACAAGATGTTCTTTTTTAAACAACAATTCTGGAATACTGACATCTGCATCATATATTTATGGATTTGTGGCTTTTAGAGTATCAAAGCAGAACAACTACAGCTCAGTCGCACAAACATTGTCACTCAGTAGACATTACAGCAGAGCTATATAGTCAAACATCAAAAGCAACTGAGCTTCACAGCCTCTGAACAGATGTTCCATCATTCCATTTTACTGAGCCTTGAGAAATCTAAGCAATGTGGCTGTATAAAGACATTTTAAATGTATAGTTCACACAAAAATGAAACTGAAAAATGATTATGTACTCATGTATGTACTCGTGTAAACTTGTATACTGTTATTTTTTCTATGGAACACTAAACAATTTTTTGGAGAATCATTTCATAGCTTTTGGCATACTACAACAGTTGAAATAAATAAATTAATACATACATACATACATACATTTCAACTCCCTTAAAATCATAATGATAGTTTTGTGTGATGAACAGACTACAATTTCAGTCATTAGTCACTGATAATCTTCACCTCAGCTAAATGTTTCTTTGCTGTCAATTAAAATTCTATCTGTGCCTTATACAGTTGTATGGCTTCAGAATAACTGAAATATAGTGCAGTTTTATGGACTACTTTTATGGTACTTTTATAAATAGAGATGCAATAATTGTTTTTACGTTATGGCTGATAACCGATAAATATTAAAAACTCTACAAACTCTTTAAAAACTCTACTTATTTTATCTAAATAAACAAATAAAAACTAAAATTATCTATTTGCTACAAGTTAATTTTTGGGCATCACAGCATTATAATGTACAGTATGAAAGTGGATACTCATTTTGAAGTTTGCTAAAGTTTACATGCGGTTTATTAAAATGATTAAGTGAGAGTAAAAATGTAATCAAAATGTAAAAATAATGTAAATGAGCATGTACAATTAAATATCCATTGTTGGCTGATACTGATAAATTAAAAAATGTTGAATATTGGCTGATGTACCAATATATAATGCATATATTGTTCCTTATATAGTTTTTTTTTTTTTTTTACTTGACAACCACTTGAAATATTGTTATTATGCATACCAAGTGGATATTGGAAGCATATGGAAATGGGAAAACATGTGGGTGAGTGCTCACAGACATCAGTGGCATACAATAACATTTCATAATGACAAAGGCACTGTCAAGTTCCAAAAATATTGAGCATGAATTTTTTCTTCCAGTGTAGCATTTTTGGTTCCTTTAAAGGGTTATTTCACCCAAACTTGAAAATTCTGTTCCTAAATTCTTCAGAAAAGGATATATTTCTATCTGCTGTTTCCAGTGCAACAATAACAAGTACCAACTGGAATGGTCAAGCTCCTATTGAAATAAAAGTACTTTGATCCAGGTTGAATTTGAGAATTTGAGCCTGAAAGAGTGTAATTCAGGAGTGGGTCATAAAGCAGGTCTGGACTGTGTCTGTGTTAAACTAATTTGTGTGTGCTCTGCTTTGTGCTGTGTGTTGCTTTCATACTGCGGGGTGACAGCAATGACCCCCTCACCTCCACCCAAACACACATACTAGACATATGTACAGCCTGTGTAGTGCCAGTCAGAAATGATTTGTCACGTTGGGTTTTTATTTTTCCAGACACACCAAGCTGCTGTGCTCGTGTGGGAGACGCAGGTTTGCTTCCAGTCAGAGTCCTGTCCCATTTCCCTTCTCACTCATGATTTTCTGTATCTTCTCTCTTATCTGTTAAAAGGTGCCTATAAGAATCCCTCCCCACAAATTTACTAAATATTCTTCCTTAGAAAGGAGTATATATCTAATATTGTTTAACGCAATGTCAATTCTCAGTTCTGACTCCCCAAACTGAACTTATTGACCTTGTTGTGGGTAATGCCTGTGGCATTGAGTTCACCAGCTGAAGACAGAGACTGAGTTGCAGTTTCTCAGATAGGATCTTCCGTCCCTGGCTGCTTACCACCGCAACAACTGTTTCAACTCTTCACCGTGAATAAATCATTAAGCAGAGAATTTACAGTGCTCTTTTCCAATCTAAACCTCAATTTTCCAAGTCAAAACCTTTTGAGCTGTCTCACTTCCTACTGCCGACACAGACAGCTGTCTTCTGTGACCATAAGTGCCATAGAACTACATAAAGGATGCTTGGAATGCTCTTTAACTTCATGCACCACACAAATAGACTGCCTTAGTACCGCCCACTTTTTCAGAGTGAAGTATTTTTTCTATTCATTTCTCCCATAAGGATTTTTAAAAAGTCTTTGCTAAAGTGTAGTAAGCCATGAACAAAGACAGTCAGCTGTAAGGAGAATCACAACATTACGAACTTTTATTTGAAGCAAATGAGTATTTGAAAATAGGACAAAATGCTAAAGGCACTTAACGGCTTTAATGAAGGAAAGAACTACAATCCCATGATGCATTGCGAATGACATAACCAAATATATGGAGAAATATAAAACTACTCATTTAAGGTCGTTGAGTATAAATAATTATCTATAGAAACAATATACAGTACATTAAGTTTATTGCAAAATATGCATATGCATATATATATATATATATACTGAAAAGCTACTTTCATAACACTGAACTCAATCATGCACGTTTGAAAGACATTATTTGTATATATATGTATATATATATATATATAGCATAAATAATATATAAATATATAATATATAATACTATAAATTATTCATTTAAATTATTCTGATTTATTATGAAAATAAATAAACAAATAAATAAAACAAATAATACAAATATTGTGCTTGTTAATTTTTACCCATAGTGCCTTGCTTCAGTATTGTATATAGCTATGCATATATATATATATATATATATATACACACTGTATATATGCTGCATCAGTTGGCAGCTCATTAGGTTTTGGAACATACATTTTAAAGATTTTCTCAACAACAATAATTTTGTTTCATATGAAAAAATCTGTCCTGAAGGCCTGTCAATTATTGATTAATCATCAGTTTGTGCAATTATATAACCATGATAATTGTTATACGGACTTTGGTTAGCAGCAAACTCACAGAAAAGTTTATATTAAATGTGTTATGGTTGAAAAACACTCTGATTTTACGTTAACGTTTGCATAATGTCTAGGTCACATCAGTTCACCTAATGTAAAAAGCATTGAGTCCATCTCAACACTCTTTAATAACTCCTGTCGTGACCCTTTACAAAGGTCAGTGCTGTTTTCAAATGACTCAGACAGTTTATTGTATTTCTCTCTTATCTTGTACTCATACGGTCTAGAATTTGGAGTCTGATTTAGTGTCAGCTGCTGTAGGATCTGCAGGACCTCCTAAAATAGCACGTCTGAACCTTTGAGCCATGTGTCTCAGGCCACAGTGTCCACGTCTGAAGACTCGCAGGGAGGCCTGAGGTTTTGTTGGCAGTCAGGTGCTGTTCCGTCGACATGTGGCTGGAGCTGTTTGGACTGTTTCTGTTAGCCTTATGCACTGAAGTAATGAATGTGCAAAAATGAGGAATGTTTTTCTTCTAAATGTACTATGGTGTTGTTCATTTTGAGAACATGTCAAATTTAGCATCAACAAATGGCAGTACTCAGACTACAGGGGAGACACCAAAGGTGAATAGGCTACTGTAAAAAAATACTATTACTGTAAAAACACAGAAATATTCTTATGAAACTTTGTTGTCTAATTTTAACAATACTCTAGGGAACTAATTAATTGGTTATTGGGATTACTGATATTATCATTTCTTTTTGTCCCTTTAAATTTCAAAGTACCACATGAGAAAATCGGGCACACACAGCTGGTGTAAGAGCATTAATATTTATGAATTGCTTACTTTTCTTTAATAGGCTTCATATTCTCAATGGAATATA
>NW_015551091.1:303908-335164 GCF_001515605.1 Sinocyclocheilus anshuiensis | reverse complement strand
AGCCTAGCAGGGATTGGCGGGTTTCTTTGTTCTTTGTTTGTCTACAGAAAGAATGGTTTACTACTTGGATTTTTTGCTCTTTGTTAGAAGTCACAGATGGATCTTATCTGGATGTCAGCCATGATCCTTTAAGGTTGTACCTTTTCACCTCCAAATGCTGCCTGGTGACTCTACAGACTGTGCTGTGAAGACGATTTCACACACACACACACACACACACACACACACACACAGACAGACAGACAGACAGACACACACACACACACACTCGCAGACACACTCAAGCATATAAACAATCACAGATGGTCCTGCAACCCAGTTTGTCATGCTCACAGTGAACTAACTCCAACAAGCTATAGATTTTCTCTTTTTTTCCATTTGTTTACATTGCTAACTTACAGACTTTTTTTTATAGTTTGGAAAATGTTTTGCAGACTGTTCCCATGTTTATTGACTTAAACAATTAGAAATAACACCATCAGATTCTATAATTGTAAGAATTCCCACCTAAACTCACATTTACACTGATTCAGAAAGGTGAATCTGATTGATTGATTTAAATATATGAAATATATTATAAATAGTTTTAATTTATGAATTAAAAAATATATATTTTTAATAATTTTTATATACTGTTTTTTTTTTACTGTCCTGATATCATAATTTAGAAAAAAAGATGTAATTCTTGGGGAAAACCACTTAAGTGGTTTGGATTTATTCATTTATTAATTAATTTAATTTAAATTCAAAATATATTAAAATGCATATAACATATAAAGTTGAATACACATCTTCTACGATTGACTATGATTATTTTTCTATGATTCTATAATTATATATATATATATATATATATATAGTCATCGTTATATACAGTATATATCAAAATGTCAGGGTGATACAACTGTCCTGATATCATAATTTGGAAAAAGCTAATTAAAAGGAGTTTTGGCATAATCTTCATCCATCCATCTGTCGATTCATTGATCATTCCATCCCATCATTAGACATGCACTTCAAGTCTGCTTTACTTCTCAGTAGTTTAGGGCACAGCCGCTTTTGCATAGCAAGCAGACACATCCTGAAACAGATTTTTGTTTCACTTTCGCTGAGTCACAGTTAAGAACTTCTAGAGAACTTATACAGAGCTAAGATTGTTATGTTAATAATAATAATGTTATGTTAAAATAATAATGATAAAATGTTAAAATAATAATAATAATAATAATAATAATAATAATATTATTATTAAAATATAAGTTAAGAATACTTTACATTCCTGAAAACACTTCTTCTTGGTTTTTTTTTCTTAAGATTTTTCTCTCATTTATGGATAGCCTCACACGTCCTAAATCCCAAAAGGTACCCGCATTCACAAAAAACTCACATTTACACTGTTTCAAAGAGGCAAAACATACACACACACACACACACACACACACACACACACACACACACACACACACCGTTTCTCTCTCCAGGGGTCCTGGAACAAGTCCGAGTGTGTTTGAAGGCTTTCTTAGATCATGGTGAATGTGGGCTGAGGGTGTTGTGCTGATGAAAGAGATTTGCTGTGTGGTGTGGTCTCTGGGAGAGCTGGGTGCTCCTCCATTGTCCCATTGACCAGCAGAGGGACGTGCTCTCATTCCACACCGACCCCACCGAACCCCCTCAGACTGGCTCTGATGGAGGGGGGTGGACCCCTCCTGTCAACCCTGTCCTGATTGATGACCCCAAGAAACAATCCCATGTCCTGTGAACACTGTAAGCGCTTTCTTTTTCCTTCTCTTCATCTTGCTTGTGTGCTCCCTTATTTTTCTTCAAGGAGACCTGGACTCTATGAATAGAGTTGATCATGTTAAAGAGCTTTGAGAATATACCACAGTGGCTGAAAAGAGATGCGGATGGGCCGGTGTGAGTCTTGGCCACCGCTCATGACATCGGTGCTTGTGCAGGGGATGCAGATGAAAAGAAGTCTGGATTATTTTTGGACATCTACTGAAATGTGAGCAGTTCACATTCTAAGATGAAAATATGGACTGTATTTTTATCGTGCCATTTATAGCGGCTCGTTAAATTCAGACTTGTTGATTAGGGCAGCTGATGTGGTTCCATATTAAGAGAAGATGCTCAAAGTTGCTAGCTCAGAGCAAATGCCTAACGGTGGTAATTGCAGCATAAAGGTCTTTGGATTTGTTCACGCAGTCAGATTGAACAGGTGTGACTCTCAAATTGTCCTGTTCATACAGTCAATTCACTCTTCTGTTTTTGCAACAGCAATTCATTAATTATATGCATTTATATTTATATTTATTTAATAAAACTTGATTCTTTTTTAATTAAAAAATACATTACAATGCATATTCATGCATATAATAGCTTGAATACACCTCTTCCATGATAACCATTCTTAATTTATTATTTAAAAAAAAAAATTCTATTTTGAGATATTTGAGGGGCATAAAGTAAACAATGTCTTTATCATAATTAAAATAAACAAATAAATAAATAAAGAAATAAATATGCAAACCTAATTATGGAATTCTTAAAAAAAACTTAATTAGCATAGTGGTATTTATTTATTTGTTTTTTTATTCATTGATTTTTAAATTTATTTTAAAAAATAAAATAAAATAACCATAATAATAATAATAATAATGGTAATCTTGCCCTCCCCAAAGCATGCATTCTTACGAATAACAAATTTAATTCTTAAAATATAAATTACAATTATTTTCTATTCCTGAAAACACTTCTTAAGAATATCTTTTCTCTTAAGATTTTTATCTCGTTTAAGGATAGCCTCAAATGTATTCATTCTCAAAAGGTACTATTTTTTATACATTTATCGGGTTGTTTCAAATATGAAGCATTTTTATTATATTAAAACATTGTAATATTAGCTACATATATTACTATTATAATATTTTACTGTTGCATTCTAGTGTACATTTATTTATTTGTTGCATCGTGCAAAACAAAAGGTCAATTAGTATCTTAAAATATATTTTTATTACATGGCAATGGTTGTACATCATATGGTACAACCTCACTAAAACGTAATTATGTTTATGAATGAACAGTTAATTATCAAAAAATACAAATAAACACATAATAAATAAATAATTATACATACATATACTTACAAAAGTAAGTAAAATCAAATATATGTTTACAAAATTTAAGGAAGTCGCTTCAGTTATAGAATCCGACTGTCACTCTTGTTAGTAATCAAACTGTGTGTGAATGTAACTATATTCAGCCATCTAAAACAGAATTGACATCTGGATTCTGCTACTGTGTGAACGTAGCCTTTGATTTAAGCTTATATTTCTGGTCCAGGTTCTTCAGAAAACACCTTTGTTTATTTCCAAACTGAGACTTCTTTTTGTGAATGGCTGGAATCTCAAGATGAAGATTTCTGTGGTACAGCAGGCCAAAGCTTGTAAAGTGGAATTCGATTTCACGTGTTCTGTGGAAAGTTCCTGACCTTGAAGAATGATTTTTCATCTGTTGTCTGTCTTACTCCCACAAGCCTTCTGTCTCACTCACACTGGTGACATTTTATAGCTTAACTTTTACATTAACTTGGCGACCCTGTAGCTCTCAAAACCAATTTTCATGTCCCCCGTCTTTCCCAGCAACCTCCTGAGAGAAAGGATGGGCTTTCAGGAAGCAAGAACCTAAATGAAAGCACGCGGAATGTTCTCTAGCATGGGCGTCATGCGGTGTGCGATCCCGCATACTTCCACTGCAGATTTCTCATTACATCTCTGAGTACTGCGCCTGCCTAGTTTTGTTTCCTGGAAATCTCATTTTACCTTCTAAAGTAAACCAGGATGGTGATCTTTCTCAGACCTACTGCTTTTTAGAATTTGTTCATCTGGAGTTCAGCTCTTCGTAAAGACCGAGGAGGAAATTCTTGGGAATGTTGCTCCAATTTCCTTGATATACAATTCTGGAGCGTTTGAGTGGGAGCCACGTTGTTGATTTACAAAAAAAAAAAAGAACATATCAACATATACCGTATGGGTTCAGTGAAACTACTTGAAGTGCTTATTTAAGCTTTTTTTCTTGCATACACAGTCCTCAATCCCTGTTCGCCTCCTGAATCAGTGCAGCCAGAACAGGGTCATATTTTAGGCAGCGCAGCGAAGTCCATTCTGCAGGCGTCTCGTATATTAAACGCCACTGATCTCAGACCTGCAGGGTTGTGAGGTTTGGCCACTTGAGGGCCGCTCTGTGCCTGGCGGTGAGGTCCGGGGTGTTATCTTTGGAAAGTGTTGACAAGACTGAACCTCAGGAGCAGAGCGAAGCGTGTCCGTTCAGAAGACACACAGAGTTAGTATTACAGACAAGCTTCCTGTGCACCAACACGGTGAATAGTGAGAGACAGAGAGAAAGGGTCACAGAGAGCCACCAGGGAAAAGAGGAGATGCAAAGTAGATAAAAACAGACTGTAGTCAGACTGTATACTAATAGCACACTTGAATAAACTTATTTTTCGTAAGGGATACCAAGGAAAGGAATTCTGTACTTTTAGCTTAATGAACTTTAACAAGGCAGTTCACCTAAAAAAAAATATCATTATCACCATTATATTGTTCCAAACCGTTATTCTGTTGTCTTTTACGTAGAAAGCAAAATCATTGATTATAAATAATCTGTACGTAGCTCTTGCCTTGAAATTATACTTCTTAGCTTTTCTCCTTAAAAAACAAAAAAAGATGTTATTTATTTATTTATTTTACACAGAACACAACATTTGTCATCATAAAGAATCTATATGTATCTCTTGCCATAAAATGATATTTTATGACCAAAAACAACAAACAAGCCTAAAGCTTAAATGTAGGCCATTTTCTAAAGAATAAAATTCTTCTCTTCTAAATTTTTTTCTTATTTTGTAACTTAAAATAAAAATTAAGAATATATTGGATATACCTTAACAAAAAGCTTTCAAAAAATATTCTTAAAAAGTATCGTAAATAATCTCTTAAATTTAGGATAGCCTCGAATCCGTCTTAAATCCTAAAAAATGTTAGATTTTTTATGAATTTGTTGGGTTTTGATGATGGTAAATGTCTTTAAACTAACATCTGTATTTTAAATTGAAAAAAAAAAAAATGTTAAGAAAGTAATTTGTTGTATTCAACAATATAACAGCCTTGTATTCAGACAACACTTTTAATCTTATTCTTAAGAACATCTACATTAAATATTTAAGAAATTAAATGTTTTTCATAAAATTGCTCTTAAGAATGTTCTTATTAAGTTCTAATAATTTATAATAGGAACTTAACTGTAAATATATTGCACCAATCATACAGACTACTATTATGGTGTGTTTTTGTCATTCTTGGAGCTTGACATTTAAACTTTTGTGTTCCCCACAAAAATTATAACCAAATTTATAACCAAAAGTAAATTATAACCAAATATTAATTTTGGTTAAACTTTCCTTTAAAACCATGGATTCACAGTTATAATTTCTTATGTTTATTTCTATCCTAATTCTTCATTGTTCAAAGTTCACAGTTTGACCAGTGTGTTTAGTCTGCCTCTCACAGCCATCTGCTTTAATCTGGTACCAGAGTATAAATGTTTTATCATTACTGGAGTTAATCCCAGACTATAAACATAAAGACATCTTTTGTTTCTGCTTCTCACACCTTGTTGGTCCAACAGATCACTTAACCAAACAGACATCTCCCAGCACTCTGAGCTTTTCTCACGTGAACATAAACTGTTTGCTGTTGAGTCTGGTTTTTACCAAAGAGCGAGAGAGAGCGAGAAAGAAAAAGGAGAGAAGGAGAGGAAGTGAGCGCCCTCCATGTGGTGATGTGGGAGCTGAATGCGACCCAAGAGCCTGCAGTCAGGGCCTCATTCTCTTAATGCAGGAATTCATTCCTTTTTATCCTCATCTGTGTGTCGTTTTTTTTATTACACCAGTTATCCGGCTGGAAGGACCCCAAGGATTTGGATGCCCGATAGATAGTTTTTATGGTTTTTGCAAGTTGTGTGGTGCATGACAAATTAGCACTTGGGTGAAGTGGAAAACTGTATGGCCATCCGTTTCTTTGAAACAGCAAGACTGAGGGTTCCGGCAACATAAAGCAGTGTTCGGTCGAGGGGAAGTCTCTCAGCTTGACCAGATTTCGTACAGAATACAAGTTTGTCTTTGCAGCTTGAAGGTTTTAAAAGGGATAGTTCACCCAAAAATGAACATTCTGACATCATTTACTCATCGTCATCTTGCGTGAAACAAGAAAGACAGATCTTTTGAAGAATGTTTTTATCCAGACAATGAAACCCTATGGGGTCCAATCGATGTTGAAAATTTTTCTGAAACACTGAAACATGGTTCAAAATATCTTCTTTTGTGGTTTGTGGAAGAAATAAAGTCATACAGGTTTGGAAATGTCTCAAGAGTGAGTAAACGATGACAAAAGTTTTGTTTTTGGCTGAGCATACCTTTTAAGCCCTTGCGAACTGCTAAACAGTCTTCGTCGGTAAAAGCACCATTGATGTTTGCTGACAATATGATTCAGCATTTCAGAGTGAATTTTATTTTGTTTTTCCTCAGTACTTGCGTATTTATTTTTAGCTGTGTTGAGTCTGTTGCCCAGTGTCCTGAGATGCTCAGAAATGGGAGGTGTTTACTTCTTGTGCTTCCAAGACTCGTAAACTCCCGCAGGAATGTGAATACTTTTGTTATATCCACTTTAACAAAGCCACTTCTGACTGACTCATTTCTTCTTGCTGGCAAAAACTGTTTCCTAAAACCTGTACAGAAGATTTTGTCCTCATTTTTTGAAAATATTATCCAGAGAGTTATTCTTTCTAGCAGCAAAAAGCCAAAACACTGCAAGAACTATAGACTGCATGCTTGTAAGAAATGTAATATCTTTAAACCATTTCAAACCAGCTGTTCTGCGCTTTACATCAGCCACATGCGGGCTAATATATTTAGCAGAAGCTACTGTACTTACACTCTCAATTAAATTTAGCTCGACTCATCTTCCCCTGGCTTCTATTAGTGTGGTAGAAGTAATGGATAGGGTTTATTTTTCTGTCTAACCCAATTTTATCTTGTGCATAGTTAGCCAGGAAAGGTCTACTGACACAAATTTCACTAATTTGTGTCACTGGCGGACTCAGGTTGCAGGTATAAATATATGTAGTTCCTTCCATAATCTATTCTGGATCCCTTAGATCCCAATGCCAGATGGTTCTGTGGCCTACTCAAGTTTTTCTGCTCATATTTGGTTAAAATAGTCTGGATCCATGTGTGCACTGTGCAACAAGTAGAACAACAGTGTGGATTAATTTTGACCTATGCATTATAAACTTACACATGTGCATTTATAAAAATACAATGCAAAATGATTCAATACTTCAGTATGGAATAAACATCTGGAAAGCAGATATATCTATTCTGCCTCATATGTTATTACTAAAAGGCTGGAGGCTTAGGGACCAAACATTCTATATTAGTTCATCCACATTTTGTAATAGTTAACCCAACACTGTGAATTCGGTCATCATTTAATCCCCCTTATGTTATTCCAGACCTGAATGCCTTTTTCTTCTATAGAACACAAAAGGAGCAATGTTATTTTACTATTACATTTTTATTATTTACTATTATAGTATGTACTGTATTAATATTTTGAATTGGCTTGTATTTTTACATTCTGTTTTCTTTTTAATTAAGTCTAAAGTTTAGTAATCTTGTGCATTTGTCATTTTTAGTTTTTTAAACATATCTGTTTAGCATTCATTTATTTCACTTTTAGTTTTAGTAATTTTAGTATTGTTTTTTAATAGACATTTTTCATGTAGTAATTTTATTTTATTTCATTATTTTATTTCATTATTTTATTTTATTCCAATTAATGATTTTTTTTTTATAGATTTAGCTAAAACACTACAAAGGAGAATTGTTAAAAAAATATATTGGTCACTGTTTATAAACACTATTTTTTTTTTTTTTGCAAAACTGGCTTTTATGGGAAGCAGCATGGAATGATAGCGTGAACTACTCACCCATTGTTTGGAAAAAGACAACTGAAAGTTTCACACATAGTGGCATGCACACAAACAGCAGTTTCCATTCAGTAAATCTGACTGAATCCAGATGATTTCAGCAGCTTATAACAGCAATTTGGGGTTTGGGTTCTGTTCCATGTAGATGAATGACCATTTGAAGGGAAATGTGGTTCTCTCCTCTTAACTGTAATAAGATTTCATAATGATAAAGTTTGTCATCTTTCCCAGTGACCTACTCCTGATAATCATTTTATAATTTTTGCCAGCGATTAAAAGAAAAACATAATGTAATAACCTAGAAATCACTTTCTTTTTGGTTTGGAAGGACATGAGGGTGAGTAAATGTTAAAGAACATTTTAATTTTGGGGTGAACTTTTGTTTTGTGATTGTTTCCCATTCACTATTGTGTCACAGTGGGCTACAATTGTGGAAAAGTTGCCTATACAGCATTTGGAGTAAAATGCTTGTTTTACTTAGAGATCAGACTTGGTCCTTACTACCAGAAGCATGTTCATATCACAGGTTCTAAAGTTTGACACAGATGAGATTCATGAATGCTCTACATCTTCAAATATTTGGAATAAATCGAGAAAAATGCAGGGAAAGGAAATAAATGTCTGAGTAGGACCTGAGACATTTTGATAGGGCAATGTCATAGCAGCCCAGCACAAGTGCTTAACTCATCAGCCCATGTTTTGCTTAAGCCTCTCACTTTGGTAATGGATCATACTTTGATTTTCCGCTTCATCTGTTTTCTCACTCAAGCTGTCAGAGTGATTTTCATGTGCTGTTGGTCTGCTAAAGAGCCACGATCAACGTTGATCAGTTGTATGGGCTGGATGAAATTCTGTTCCTGAAAACATCACTTATGTACAACAGCATTATCAGACAGCATGGACCACTTATAAAGGATTTTTCTTGCTCATGATGGAAATTCATGGATCGGTCTGAACCTGAAAGCTTTCATTTACCATCCCAGACCTTTAATCACTACAGTGGGTACGGAAAGTATTCAGACCCCCTTAAATTTTTATGGGGTGCTGTGTGTACATTAATGAGGAAAAAAAATTAACTTAAATGATTTTAGCAAATGGCTGCAATATAACAAAGAGTGAAAAATTGAAGGGGGTCTGAATACTTTCCGTACCCACTGTATATGCTACACCACCCATAAGCCAATCTACTACTTTATTTCTTTGAATCTGTTAATTTGGTACCTTATGATCTTAAAGCTTTTGTTATATTAGTTGTTGTATGTTTATCAGAGCAGTTCGGATATGAAATGGGGGGTCTAAAAGGGGGTCTAAAAGGGTAATGCTATCGTGTTTTAAAAATAATGTGCCACCTGCACTAAACCTAGCCAATAATGTTAAGCAAACATGAGAGAAAAATGCATTTTCTGAAGCAACCATGCCATTTTTTAGTTATTTTATTGTGTTTCTCGTTTTTCACAGAATTCGTATCCAAGTGCTCTACACTGCAAATGCAGTGCTGGACCAGGTGAGCTACCAAGCAAGTTTGCTTTGTCAGAAAAGCCATTCTTATGGAGCTGGTTATGTAGTGCAAACATCTAAATGTATTGGTTTACAAATCATGTGCTACAGTAAAAGTGTTTTGAGGTCATGACATAGAATTGTGCAGGGAACCACACAAAATGATTGTTAATAATCTGTCCCCATAATCATAATATGTGTGAAAATGGAATAACAGTTGTTGCTATTTTACTGCTTCTTTTTCAGCTAATAGTCGCATTGAATTGTATGTGTTGTATAAGCACAACAAACGTATGAGACACGTATTTCCCTTGAGCCTATGTTGGTCAAACACTACCATAAACAAACATCCTCTATACACACACACACACACACACACACACACACAGTGTCACTGTGTGCTACAAATGCTAAAATACTACACTCTAAAAAATGCTGGGTTGTTTCAACCCAATGTTGGGTCAAATATGGACTAACCCAACTGTTGGGTTAAAGACCATGTGATATTTCAGTTTTTCTTTTTTAATAAATCTGCAAAATGTCAACAATTCTGTGTTTTTCTGTCAATATGGGGTGCTGTGTGTACATTAATGAGGAAAAAAAATTAACTTAAATGATTTTAGCAAATGGCTGCAATATAACAAAGAGTGAAAAATTGAAGGGGGTCTGAATACTTTCCGTACCCACTGTATATGCTACACCACCCATAAGCCAATCTACTACTTTATTTCTTTGAATCTGTTAATTTGGTACCTTATGATCTTAAAGCTTTTGTTATATTAGTTGTTGTATGTTTATCAGAGCAGTTCGGATATGAAATGGGGGGTCTAAAAGGGGGTCTAAAAGGGTAATGCTATCGTGTTTTAAAAATAATGTGCCACCTGCACTAAACCTAGCCAATAATGTTAAGCAAACATGAGAGAAAAATGCATTTTCTGAAGCAACCATGCCATTTTTTAGTTATTTTATTGTGTTTCTCGTTTTTCACAGAATTCGTATCCAAGTGCTCTACACTGCAAATGCAGTGCTGGACCAGGTGAGCTACCAAGCAAGTTTGCTTTGTCAGAAAAGCCATTCTTATGGAGCTGGTTATGTAGTGCAAACATCTAAATGTATTGGTTTACAAATCATGTGCTACAGTAAAAGTGTTTTGAGGTCATGACATAGAATTGTGCAGGGAACCACACAAAATGATTGTTAATAATCTGTCCCCATAATCATAATATGTGTGAAAATGGAATAACAGTTGTTGCTATTTTACTGCTTCTTTTTCAGCTAATAGTCGCATTGAATTGTATGTGTTGTATAAGCACAACAAACGTATGAGACACGTATTTCCCTTGAGCCTATGTTGGTCAAACACTACCATAAACAAACATCCTCTATACACACACACACACACACACACACACACACAGTGTCACTGTGTGCTACAAATGCTAAAATACTACACTCTAAAAAATGCTGGGTTGTTTCAACCCAATGTTGGGTAAAATATGGACTAACCCAACTGTTGGGTTAAATTTTGGTTACATTTTTAAATTAACTTTTTAACCCAACAGTTGGGTTAGTCCATATTTTACCCAACATTGGGTTGAAACAACCCAGCATTTTTTAGAGTGTACTCTTAGCAATGTCACAACTAAAGAAATTGTCCCTCAAACTTTAACACATTTGTCATTTATAAAACAAAGTAGTTGTTCACTGTGTCACACACATTTTAACTTGTTATTTTGCATGAGTCTTGTGCGTATAAATAGGCTTACCCATGTCATTGTTGGTTAGCATGTTTAGCCCAGACAAAAAGTTGAGACGAAGCCAATAAAACACAAGGCCTAATTACAATGTGTGCTCAAACGACACAACAACTAGCTTATGGACTCGTAGCGACACGTGGTCCACACGGCAGAACACACTGATCTTTGCACACAAGACAGGGAGAACATTAAAAACCAGGGGGCCTAAAAACGACATGCAAACTAGAGGCTAGTTCACCACAAGACAAACACTCAAAGCTCTGACTTTAGTACAGTATGTGTGGATGTGGTACCACTATGTGAGCTGGGTAGAGAGAGCGTCTGTGGCACAGTGGTTAAACCAAAGGCTGGTGCGCAAACTGCAGGTTTAAATCCAGGCTGGGATGAGCTGTTTGATGTAGAGGTGCATTGCACATTGATCTTGCATATACAAATCAGTTGGCAACAGCTATATGAGGCCAACAAAGCTTTTTGTAATGCAATGTTTGCAGAATTTGAGAGCATTTCTAATATTTATATTATATGGAAATATAACAATGACAGTTTATATGCACATGCACATCTCATTTATCAAGGTATACTTACTATATATTTAAAAGGAAATTCAGATTAGTTAGTAATAATTAGCAACTTAGAATTTACCAAGTTTACTGTACTGTATGTGCACATCATTTTCAGATTAAGGTCCATATTCTGGTTAGGCCTTTATTCTGAAAAATACTTTTACTTTTGTAGTACCACAGCTTTTGTAGTATTCTTATAAACATGCATAATCTGAATACACCAAGACATGCATTTGTGTTCTAGCTATTGTATTTCAGCTAGCTCTCAAAATCAAAAATAATGATTTTCATAGAATTCAGTAACATGTTTGTATCTAATATGACCCATAACTATTTTGTTTGAAAATATGCAGATATAGATGAATGCTAAGGTAAAGATGGATAGTCTGAATAAGATGTTTCTTATGCATCATCCAAAATGCTTGATGTTTTGACTAAAGTACTTTGTAAAGTAATACATTTAACTGTAATGTGTTATTTAAAATATCACATTTTATATTACACTTAAAATTAATTTTATTAGTTAATTTTACATACTGAATTGCAAATTAATCATGACAAATTTATAAATGCCTATAATTTAATGTGTCATACAAGTTTCAGTACAAAATATATTGAAGTATATTTCAGTTGACCTTAAATTCTTGTCAGTAAAATCAACATTTGACCAAATTTTTATTAATATTGGAATATTCCCGTGCACATTAACACAGTCATTGTGAATTGTGAATTTACAGTGCTGAAATCCAGCTAGAAAAGTTAACAACCTTGAACCTTTAATTAAATAAGTTGCATTGAACTTTTCCTCCGACATTTGTTTTTCACTACTTAGTAGGGATGCACCGATACCGATACTGGTATCGGTATCGGGCCCGATACTTGTCTCCTGTACTCGTACTCATACTCGTTAAAATGCCCCGATACCAAATGCCGATACCACACAGCATGTGATAAGCGCCATATTCAAACAAACACCGACAACAGAACAACAGACAGCAGAAAGGAGTAAAATAAAAGTATCGGTATCGGGCGAGTACTGGAAAAAGTGGTATCGGTGCATCCCTACTACTTAGCATTGAGGCAAGAAAAAAGGGCAAGTCCTTGGTGGTTGAGGTACATTCTCAGTTTTTAGCGAATTGTCACTTTCAAAAATCCAGTTAAACCTTTCCAGTAGAAAGAGGTTTCATTTTCACATTTGCAAGTGGGAAGTTTACAACAGACATTGTAGAAAGCATCAGTATGCTGGCTGGAGCTCCATGCAGATCCTCTGCTCCTGAAGTGTTTTGCGTTGTCTGGCAGGAGGGACAGGGAGGAAACCTCAAACTTTCAACACAAGCTTGATCAAAGCCGCTCTGCCAGGGTCTCCATTGTATAACCATTGAATGGAAGGATGAAAATATCATCTGACACGACTGTCAACAATCCAGGAAATCTCCAGATGAGTCTACAGGGATGTCTTATTGCACGGCCCGTCCTCCAGGGGAACAGTCGGCCTCTGATTAAGCATTTAGTGAGAGCTGTTGATCCATTTGGGGTCAGGGGTCACGTGGGTCACAGTTTGAAGATGGAGGTAGCGATATGAGCTGCGCTTCTGAGGGCGAACACATTAGCCTAGTTTTTCTTATTTGTGGGCACAACTCGTGAAATGAAGACCAGATGGCAGGAGATGATGTTGATTAAAGTTTTTTGAGAATGTTTCTTCATTTTGTCATGGTGCTAGGTCATCTGACATGATGAAATCTTTGCTTCAGATGATGGAATGCAAGTGTCCTTGTTTTGTGGTCTTGCTACATGCATAAATCCTTTTTCGAGAGCTTTCCTCAGAGGCTAACATCATGCTGACAAAACAGCTTATACCAGCCTATTACAAGAAAACAGCAATACTTTGTCCAACATTCCCAAAATGACTAAATCACATACATTGGCACTAACAGAAAACCTTGTTTTGTGGGAAACCCAGCCGTTTTGAATTAATACATAAGTGCCTGGGGGAAAAAAAATTAATGCAGAGGCTGTGTATAAACTATGTGAAAAGATAAATGGATGTCATTCAATGTTTATTGAACTGTTTTTAGCCTCATCTTTCACCATCATGACAACCATTTTGCTCAGCCTGAAGACTGTTTTGAGAATCTTCCCAATCCAATTGGTCATTTCCAATCATGATGATCTAATATTTACATTTGTGTTTTAAATATTTATTGCATTTATGATTTGTATATTTCTATATACCTTATGTAAAGAAAAACATATGCAACACACTATTGTAATGTCCAATATGTCATTATGCTAAATTAAATTAGACTGCCTACATAATCAGATGAAGTGGATAAAATGGCTCTTTAGTCTTCAGTTTGACATTCTAAACAAACAAGGCTTCTTCACCTCCCGGTGAGCCTGACCATGTTTGTTTTACTCATTAACTCCTCTCTTCCATCTTCCCCGCAATGGATTCGTATGCAAATCATGCTACATTCATTAACCACCACTGTACTCTGTGCAAAAACAGCTCACATCACATAGGTTTCTAATTGTGGAGTTTACTCTGGCCCTGCCAATTGAGCCTCCTTTGTTTTTTAATCATATAAAATCGGGGCTGTGTTGAGCGGGCAGCACTGCAAATCCTGCGGCTCTCAGAGAAAGATTGTTCCCCTCATTGGCCTTTATGTATTCCAGCTGCATAGATGCACTAGTGTAACTCCAGGGAATCATGAGTTGTAGTAGTAATCTCATGCCTCGCAATCTCATGGTAATGCAAAAATGCTGTTGTTTCAGTCTTTGAACATTGAATTTGATATTTGTTTTTCAGCTAATTGATTTTGCATGGTTATTGATTTTCTTTTGATGTTCCTAATGTTTCTGGAGAAGTAAGAAAGAAAATGAAAATTAAAAACTACTGAAATGTATTTATTTATTTATTTTTTCAATTTAATTTCAAATACGTTTTTTATTATTTTTGTCATTTTTAAGTTTTATCTAAATCAAAAAAAGAAAAAATAAATAGAGAAAATAATCAGTACAATCAAATTGTTTTTTGTTTAATTTTTTTTTTTTTTACGATTTAATGAGAATTAAAGATTAATCTAATCAAAAAGATCTTAAGAATGTTGAAAAATAGAAAAAATAATCAGTACAATCAACATTTTTAATTTTTAAAAAAATATTTTTATAATTTTTTAATATAATTTTTAATAGTTTTATCTAAATAAATCTAAATCTAAATAAATATTTAACAAAACAATATAATAAAAATAATAACATTATAGAGAATAATCAATACAGTTAAATCTGTATTTGATCTATTTTTGAAATAATTGTAAACATTTTAAGGACATAAACAATTTAAGTCCTCTTGAAGTTACTGGTGAAGAAAAATCTAAATCAAAAATATAAAAATTAATCGGTACAAATATTTCATGTTCTATTTTCTTTCTTTCTTTTTATTTTTAGATGCTTTTGTCCTTATTAGGACAGGACTGGACAGTATAGAGCTGTACATTTAATTTTATTTTTTAAAAGAAAAACTGCATTTCTTCTCATACATTTTGTTGTTTATGTCAAATACTGGACATCCAATAAAACATTAGTTCTTAATGCAGACCACTGACTGTATTGCTAGCTGAGAATCATGAGCTAGCGGATCAATTGTACGTATAGAGCTCTGATGTGGATGTGTTTTCTGCCACTGAGGCATGAAATGCGCTCGGAATCGGCACTATTACAACCAGCATTGAGTCTTTGATTTAGCAGCTGGAAGAGAAACTCCTACCAACAGAGCTAAATTATCTAAATCTGGAGGACCGCCTAGTCCAGGTGGGCTCAGTTTCACACTCACTATGTCTCCTGTTAAGTTTTGCAGCAGTTAATCATTTACGGGACATGTATCATGTGAGGCGCTCGCCAACATTTTGGTTTGCATTAATGCATTAAACCGCAACATGCTTAACTTGCTTTCTCCATCATAAAATAGTGCTAGTGCTAATGCTAGCTAGTCTCACATCTGTTAACTTTCCTCTGCTAGCGCATGATTTCATGTCTTCGGTAGTTGTGTTTGTAAGTAAAATGTCCAGCTGAACTCACTGTGTGTCCTGTAGAGTTCAGTATTGGGGTTTGCTGGCTGCAGTTTTGACATTGTGATGTGATTGAGCTTAACCACTAGCAGGTGGGCTGAAAAACTAGCGGCATGAGTGACACAAGGTGGTAGGGTGTGAAGGGGCCTCTGGCGGAAAGAGAGGCCAGTGTGTGTGTGGATAGTGTAAAAACATAGAAGAATAAACATCAAATAGAAAAACCATGAAACGGTATGTTTGAAGTTAGCATTTAACTAGTTCGAAGTGAGATTGTGCAGGATGTTTACTAGCCAGGTGTTTACATGCTATTTTATCAAAGCCGAGGACAAGTAGCTAAGATTATACAACATTTTCTATGCTAGCTTGGCCTCAAAAGGTTAAACAGGCATTAGGTAGCAACATCAAACATGTACGTATAGCCAAGATGAGTCAAAAGTCAAAAACAACAAGAATAGAGAAGTTTCAAATGGGTACTTTTGTGTGCAGTGGAGGGGGGCATGGAGACCAGAGGTGGCTGATCAAAGTGGCCGGGTTGGGGGTGCACAGCTTGATGAATGATGTAAAGTAAAGTGGGGGGCTAGGCCTTTTACAGCTTCATAAGCCAGCAACAGTGTCTGGAATTGAATTATACCAGATACTGGCAGCCAGTAACAGGACCTGAGCAGATGTGTAACCTGAGAGTATTTCCAGAGGTTAAAGGCAAGTCGAGCGGCAGCGTTCTGGATGCACTCAAGGGTATTACGTGCTGGCAACCTGGAAAGGAGGGAATCACAGTAGTCATAATGTGATTATTTGTTCATTGCATTTTTGAGGGAGAATCTACATGAAATCAAAATAAATGTACCCTATTTAGTTCATTCATTCATTACACATTCCCGGTCTTATTGTGCTTGTCATTTCAAAGAAAAATGTCTTTGTTCAGAATCTTTGATTGAAATATAATAACTTGCTCCACCACTGAAACGACTTTCCATTTTGGGTGATGTCATCAAGGACAACTCCTCCTGTTCATATATAAACCACGCCCAGCTAGCTATGATTATCCCTTCTGGTACAGTTTAAAATGCCTACTTTTCCCGATCCAATAAATTGTCAGTGAAGTAATCAAACCTGTTTGGAAATGAAATGTGCGGTGAGGGCACTAAAAGGTTAATGCTCCATCACATTTGAAAATAACATACCACCTACACTAAACTATAAACCAAACCAATAGCAGTAACAAAAGATAAAAACAGATTTGCTGAAGAAACCATGCCATTTTAGCTTGATTCAACAAATCTTTGATCTCTTTTATTGTAACTCATATCGTTTCACGGCACTCTTACTCGAGTGCGCTGCATCGCTGTACCGGGTGAGCTATCGAGCAAGTTTACTATATCAGAAAAGCATACATATGGATATGGTTATGTGAAGAAAAATGCCAAAATGCATTAGTTTGCATATTTTGCACTATGGTAAAAGCGTTTTGAGGTTAAAACACAGTACTGGACAAGGAACTGTGTGGAAATAAGCCTTTATTAATAAAAATCTGACCCATAATCATAATTTGTGTGAAAAGGAATAAAAGCTGTTGGCGTTTTACTGCCTCTAGTGTTCATTTCAACTGGAAACTGCAATGAATTGAAGGGATGTTTTGCAAAAATAGACACATTTTTCCAATGAGCCTAAGTTGCCTGTTGAAAATTCACATTATGGAAGTAAAATGGGTTGCAGATGCTGTTTCATGCTTATTTTAAAAGGATTTCAAAGTATTACATTTATTGGTAGCGTTATCAAAATTAGCCAAAATACTTAATAAACAAACACACAAGAGACTTCAAATTCTGCAGAACTTTGCAGAACTTTCTATTGAATTATGTGGGCACAGATTCCATGTGTGGGACTAGTTATTGCTAACACACTTGATTATTGGACTCAACCAATCCAAACACAATAGTAGGAAAACGGCTTTTTTGGCATGATTTACCATAAATACACACAGATTTGAACAAATTTAAAGTGTTACATTGCAAATGTTGAATGCAATGAGTGATATATTGTGATGTGAGGACTTTATTTGTTGTGTGATAGTTAGTTGTATGAGCATAACTGGACAATTTTTTATTCAGCATCTCCTCAAGGGTTCACAGTCTCTCTTTGCTGCTATGTGATGGAGTCATTTGTTTGATACTCAAGAATGAGGCAACAAATAATGCATGTTTGCATTTGATAATACATAACAGATAGTATGTATACACCAAGGCGTCGGGAAGGCCACAGCGTATTCCAGGCGACGCTGTGAAATTCTTTGTGGTTATCAAAGACACACAAAACACTTACTGCATATTGTTATAACCTCTCTCTTTGTCGTCCCCCCCATCTACTGAGGAAAAGCTGTAAGAATCTGAGCCTTTTTATTGAGTAACAGCAAGTCTTTCCTGTCTCAGTGTGTGGTGCTGTAAATAAAAGTTGCCCACTGTTATATAAGTCTTATGGAACTTATGGATTTGAACAGTCATAAATCAACCCCATATTGGGATTAAAAATCTGTTCCCTCTCATTCGGCTTTTTTACAGCGTTTTTTGTTCAGCGCTACCCCATGCAGAGGTACAGTTGTGTGATAACTCCGGACAGGAATAACTACATGATCTCGGCTAGTTATCAATTAACACATCTTCGCAAAACACAGGGGTAGTAATGGTTAATTATTGCACTGAGGTTTTTTATGGAGCAAAGTCAAATTAATTTCCTTAACCAAGTATTTTTCTGTCTAAACAAATTTGAAACAAATCTCTTCTGAACACCCATAAATTAAGTTTACTTCAGAATAAAAATTATATTATATTATATTATAATTATATATTACATTATATTAATTAATACATTTATTTTTATGCAGTTTATCTTCCACATATACCAGTGTGAAATTAGTTGTTGATGGCAATCTGTACTTTAATTGAACTTTCAACACTTCTTATCTGGCACTGAACCAGCTCTATGTAGTGACACCCAGAGGCCAACAAGGGAAGTTATTTATTTCCAAACATTACAAGAGGCTTTGCCTTTAAATGATGGAGGGACTATGTACATTTCCTATACATCTGTCTCTCTCTCTTTCATTTTTCTCAGGTTGGTAAGTGTGTGAACATACCAGAAATCGGCTCGGGTCATGAGGCTGTGTAAATATGACTGTAAGTCAACATAGATCATCATTTTATCTGTGATACTTTAGCCAAATGTCTGTGGTCGAGACACATCCTTTGAAAATCAATTTGCTGTAAATGTGAATCTTGTAAGGTAAATCATATCTAATGGCCTTGGATATTACCCTTCCAGCTTATAATGACACAGACAGAGACAAAAGAATGGGTAAATATGGAAACCGAGCTGTCAAACCATAGCCAACATTAAGTCGAATGACCTTAAAATGGCTAACAAGGAGAGTCGAGGTGTTTTGCCAGCCCCGGCTTGTTTTCTACGTTCCTAATGTTCTTTTCTCTTTTCATATTTCATGTTTATCATCTGGGCGCACATTGTGTTTTCTTTTTCCTTTCTGCCCACAGATGGTTATGATAAGGAAATCCGTCTCTTCAGTAAAATGAGGTCTAACTCCAGGCAGTTTGTTCATTCCTACCTTTTAAAGAAATCCAGCGGCTTAATGATAAAAGCTCTTCATCGTTCATCATCTGAGCAATAAAGTTTGGTCATTTTCACCATACCTTGTAATACCATACTCCTCTAGAGATAATGGTACAGTGGGTATAGAAAAGAATCATCCCCCTTTAAAATAATCACATTTTGTTGCTTTGCAGCCTGAAATGAAGACGGACACAGTTTTTTGTTTTATCCATCTGTATTTACTCAGTGCAACTTATAACAGCCAAGTGAAAGATATAACACCGACATGTCAGGAAAAAAAAAAACAGAATCACTGAGTCGGAAAAAGGATCACCTCCTCCTAAAAATGACTTGTAAACTCAATCAGGTGTAGCTAATCACCTTCTCAATGGCACACAAAGCCATTTGACCTTCAACTGTGATTGGCTGTGGTCATTTTGATGAGCTCAGAAAGAAAAGAGCTTTCCTGGAGCATTTCAGTCCTTGGTAGTGCAACTGAAGCAAACAATCAACTATGGGTGTAAATTTTCAATGGCTTTATCAGTGCCTAGAAGCACAGGGAAGTCTATTTTTAAGAAGTGTAAGGTATTTGGTACAACACAGAGCCTCCCTGGATCAGGATGTCACTCCAAACTGGATGATGAAAGAGCCAAGAGGAAACTGTTCAGAGAGGCGACCAAGAGGCCTACAGCAACTCTGAAGCAGTTGCAGGAATTTATGACAAAGAGTGGTCATTGTGTGCATGTGACAATATCACAAATTCTCCACAAATGTGGCTTGTGTGGGAGGGTTTCAGCAGAAAAGAACATTTTCAATTTTCATTGATTTACCAACACACTAGTCAAACTCTTTCAAACTATTTTACACTTACCATGGTGGTCATGCTAATAGGCTGATGGTGATATTTAAGCTTCTTATCCCGGTTTGTGAGTTTTGTGGCTGAGAGGGGCGGTTTGTTTTGGAATGGAAGGCTGCGGCGAGGAGGTGGGAAGGGCAGAACCGCCGCAGGACGGCTCGCCCTGTTTCCTCTCATGTTTGGCACTTTTATGAGAGAGAATTCCTTCCCTGAGATTCAGGCGATCTACAGTGGATTGTGCGATGCTGGTGTGCGCGCTCAGGAAGATCTGTCTTCATAAACGTACACATTAGTGACTGCTGGGTCTGCCTCCATCCTTAGATACAGTAACCGAAGCTCAAGCCAGAGACTCGCATTTTCTACCATCATAATGGATGCCTCAGGTATTCTCCTTGTGTGGTGCGGAAGGAGGAAATTCACGCTTCACCTTTGTTTTGCCCATAAATCTCTGCAGTGAAACAATACTCGCTTTCGAAAAGAAAAGAAAATAAAAGAAAAGAGCTTTCCTGGAGCATTTCAGTCCTTGGTAGTGCAACTGAAGCAAACAATCAACTATGGGTGTAAATTTTCAATGGCTTTATCAGTGCCTAGAAGCACAGGGAAGTCTATTTTTAAGAAGTGTAAGGTATTTGGTACAACACAGAGCCTCCCTGGATCAGGATGTCACTCCAAACTGGATGATGAAAGAGCCAAGAGGAAACTGTTCAGAGAGGCGACCAAGAGGCCTACAGCAACTCTGAAGCAGTTGCAGGAATTTATGACAAAGAGTGGTCATTGTGTGCATGTGACAATATCACAAATTCTCCACAAATGTGGCTTGTGTGGGAGGGTTGCAAGAAAAAAGCCACTCCTCAAGAAAGGCCACATGCAGTCATGACTGAGCTTTGCCAAAACACACCTTGGAGATTCTGAGGCCACATGGAAAAAGGTGTTATGGTCAGATTAGACTAAAATTGAATTATTTGGCCTCAACACCAAACGATATGTCTGGTGGAAATCCAGTACAGCTCACCATCCAAATAACATTCCTCCAGTAAAGCATGGAGCTGGTAAGATCCTGTTATGGGGATGTTTCTCTGCAGCAGGGACTGGAGCACTTGTCAGGATAGAAGGAGAAATGGATGGGGCAAAATACCCTCAAATTCTTGAGGAAAATCTGCTGCCCTCTGCCAAAAAGTTTTCAATGGGAAGAAGGTTTACCTTCCGACATGACAATGAGCCAAAGCACACAGTGGTTGAAGGAGAAAAAGGTGAATGCCCTTTCATGGCCTAGTCAGAGCCAGACTTAAACCCCATTGAAAATCTGTGGAATGACTTGAAGACTGCAGTCCACAAATGGTCATCATCAAATGTAACTGAACTTCAGCAGTTCTGCAAAGAAGAGTGGGCAAATGTTGCAAAGTCTAGATGTGCAAAGTTAGTAGAGACAGATCCCAACAGACTAAAGGCTGTAATTAAAGTAAAATAGGGTTCAACAAAATACTGACACAAGGGGGTGATCCTTTTTTCAATTCAGTGATTGTTTTTGTTTTGTTTTTCTGACATGTTGGTGTTATATCTTTCACTTGGGTTTTATAAGTTGCACTGAGTAAATACAGCTGAATAAAACAAAAACTGTGTCTGTCTTCATTTCTGGCTGCAAAGCAACAACGTGATTATTTTAAAGTGTGGTGATTATTTTCTGTACCCACTGTAACATCAAGCAAATATCACTGGTTATATGCCACTTTAACTGGTGGCCAGTTGATTTGCTCAATAAGGTGACAAACTGAATGTAGAATTTTCAAAAACTTCTCTATTTTTAAAACAGTTTTTGCACTGTAATTCACTACAAATAATGTTTCAGGATGGAATTTTAGCACTTGTATATTTTACAATTTACTTTTCACCATAAATTATAAGGTGACTCCTCGCTGATTAATTTTTACTTAAATATTAGTACAAATATATTTTTGAAAAAAACTATTACTTTAAATATACATGCATTTTCTTGTTAAATATTATTTCAAATATATTAGTTATTTATTATTACTATGTTCTATTGCTTCCAACAACCAAATGTAAACCACACTGTACAAATAAAAAATAAATAAAATTAAATACAACAAAATAAATGTAATGTAAACAACTGCAAGTAGTATATATAGAGTGTGTACACAAGTCTGATAATTTTATCATGATTTTTTTTGTTTGTTTTTATCTAAAAAAAGGACCCAGTCACAAAGAAAAAAAAAAATCAGATGACTAACTTGTAACACTAAGTCTTAGCAGTTAATGCAAAATGACCCTGGTCTTTTCAGCAGAAAAGAACATTTTCAATTTTCATTGATTTACCAACACACTAGTCAAACTCTTTCAAACTATTTTACACTTACCATGGTGGTCATGCTAATAGGCTGATGGTGATATTTAAGCTTCTTATCCCGGTTTGTGAGTTTTGTGGCCAACCGGGGCGGAGAGGGGCGGTTTGTTTTGGAATGGAAGGCTGCGGCGAGGAGGTGGGAAGGGCAGAACCGCCGCAGGACGGCTCGCCCTGTTTCCTCTCATGTTTGGCACTTTTATGAGAGAGAATTCCTTCCCTGAGATTCAGGCGATCTACAGTGGATTGTGCGATGGTGGTGTGCGCGCTCAGGAAGATCTGTCTTCATAAACGTACACATTAGTGACTGCTGGGTCTGCCTCCATCCTTAGATACAGTAACCGAAGCTCAAGCCAGAGACTCGCATTTTCTGCCATCATAATGGATGCCTCTGGTATTCTCCTTGTGTGGTGCGGAAGGAGGAAATTCACGCTGCACCTTTGTTTTGCCCATAAATCTCTGCAATGAAACAATACTCGCTGCGGTCAGCGCATACTAATCATCATCCATCTCTCTCTCTCTTTAGCTTTATGTTGCGATTATTCTCAGAAAAAAAAAAAGCTGAGCTCTTAGCGAGGTCTTAATGATTCCTTAATGCTCGGAAACTTGTAACAGTCGGTGGTGCTTGAAGCTCATCTTTCCCCACCTTGACGCTGTTTTGTGTCAACTCCCAGCGAGGCCTGTTGCTAATCATATTCTTTACAGACCTCTCCATTTAAGCTTATATGCTGTTGAAAGTCAGACAGGTTATGCTTTCCACAACCAAGGCATTTTATATCTTCTTTTTAAACATATGTATTTTCATCATCATTTATGTGTCTAGTTTGCCCTTCAAGTCGAGTGAGTTAAAACAGATTTATTGTAGTTAAAGAAATCATTAAACCAATCACTCATTGAATCAGTTTGTTTAAATGTTTTCGAAAGAAGTCTCTCATGCTCACCTAAGCTGCACTTCCTTGACCAAAATACAGTAAAAAAAACAGTAATATTGGGAAATATTATTACAATTTGTGCTTACAAATTGAAAATGTCATTTATTCCTGTGATGGCAAAGCTGAATTTTCTGCATCGTTTCTCCAGTCTTCAGTGTCAAATGATCCTTCAGAAATCATTATAATATGCTGACTTGCTGCTTATTTATTCAATTTATTAATGTTGAAAAAAGTTGTGCTGCTTAAAAGTTTTGTGTAAACCATGATACTTTTTTACCAGGATTCTTTGATGAATAGAAAGTTCAAAATAACTTATTTTAAACAAAGTCTTTTCTGTTGTTTTTGATCAATTTAATGAATCTATCCAGAATAAAAATTGTAATTTATTAAACAAACAAACAAACAATATTTTAAACTGTAGTAGTCATGTATATATATATATTTTGTTAGCTACACTAAAATCTACTAAAAATGTTTTTAAAAATAACGAAGACCATAATTAGGCTGGCAGCAGCAGATTACAGATAAATTCACATAAAATACAAATAATAAATTTATTTATATAACAAAGTCGAAAACAGTGACAAACAGCAGCATTTGACTAAATATTTTGCTGCAAAAAAAGACTAAATGCTGCACAGGGACTTCTGTGCAGCCACTCAAATGAATCACATTTTTAATGGGTTCATTTCTACAAAGCGTCCAAACAAACCAATTAATTACAATGAATCAGACTTCCCAAGGTGCTTCTCAAGTGCTTGTCAATTTGCCATGTCTGGTTAGGATACAGTGTTACACAAGATCAACATCCTTGTTGGTCCTGGAATAACATACATATTGACCAATCAGTGGCCTCAAACTTTTTAGAAACGTTAGGGTTAGAGCCAGGAACAACATTTTTATCAACCAGTGGTTGCCCTCTCTACTATATGGTGTAGATTTAGGGCAAGGGTTTGGTTAAGGATAGTGCTATATTGGCTGATTGGCTAATATGATACTGATGGCTTGACGTGTTCCATAGAAAGAAAGAATGTCATATTCATGTTTGAAATGGGCAAATAATTACAGAATTTTCATTTTGTATGATCTATTTCTGTGAGCATATTCAGCAAAACATCTCCTTTAAATTCTCAGAATAATTCAGTAAAGTACTAGGCTTATTTCAAGTCTTCTTATTCTAAATATGAAGGTAACGATAACTCTGAGAGGGTACAATATTTCGCTCATAGAGTTTAGCATTAAGACAAGTTTGTTTTTGTTGAAAAAACGTTTCCCTTGGGACCTGTTCATGAGAGGAGTAAACCAAGGAAAGTACACAGTGATTTGTTTTCATTTGTTTGACTGAGATGACTACTAATTAGGTATCTTTTGCCATCTGAGGTCAGTTCTTACCAAGCAATGCTGAGAAATCCACTTTGTTATTGAAAGATCTACCCGGAAACTTTATGTTGGAAGAACATCACTGGAACGGGAGAGGAGGGAAAGGCCAAAGCCGACACAAAGAAGTCCCTCTTGAGTAAACAGGAGCCTTTTTTTTTTTGCATACTTGTGAAATTGGCTGGAAAACTTTATCAATTCTAATTTGAGAGTTTACATGGAGGAAAACACATTTCAAAAAGTGCAGAACATGCAGATTTTTTTTAGATTTGTTTTTTTCTCATCTCTCATCGTAGGAACACATATGCTGAATGCTGTTTTCCCACAGCCTGTTCACATATTTACAGCAAATTTCAGCAGTACTTTTTGTAGAGGATGAAAATGTTGTGCATCAAAACAGCAAAAGAAAGAATTTAATAAGGTTTGTTTAATTCATTTTCTTTTGCTGATGCCACTTAATTGATTTAATGTTATTTAAAATGTACCTACACTCTAAAAAATGCTGGGTTGTTTCAACCCAACTTTGGGTCAAATATGGACAAACCCAACTTTTGGGTTAAAAATTTAATGTAAAAATTTAACCCAACGGTTGGGTTAGTCCATATTTGACCCAAAGTTGGGTTGAAACAACCCAGCATTTTTTAGAGTGTATTATGCCATTTTTGGGGTTCCTGATATTGTTTTGGCAGTCTCCTACAATAAGTTTACATGCATGCAAGGTAAAAAAACGCTTTCGTTTTCTCAAAATATGCATTTAATATTACCTCATTTTCCAGCGATTCTCAAATGATTCGTTCGAAGCAGTTCAAAGATTCAGTCTCTCTAAAACCCTCCTTTCTATGAGCCTACTCTGCTCTGATTGGTCAGATGGCCGAGTCTGTTGTGATTGGTCTACCACGTACAGCACGTGTCGGAAACAATACAGCCATTGCCATAGTTCCATATTTTGAACGCTTGATAGAAAATATGAACATCAGTTATTAATGATTCAATGGAGTCAGCTGGTTCAAATAAACTGGGTACTGAGCCATCTTTCAAGAGCAAGCATTATGTGAATCCTGCGTTGAACTCCACGAGATTAGAGAAGCAGTCGTCAGTGAAATTACGTATTTGTGGGAGGGGTCAAGTTGTTTGCAGCCGGCCAACGTAGGCAGGAATTATGCAGATGTATTACCCAGTGATGTGTAGGTGTCACGAAAGTGGGATTTGAATTATTAACGACTCGTTTAGGCTGTATAGAGTCTATTCTTTAGTTTGGAAGACAATAACTTTATTTATCGTGCACTTTCGGCTTTACAGCTTTGCAGATCGTTTACATTCACAGCTACATTACACACTGCATGAAAGGCAATTTTGGAAATGGCATAATAGGGGCACTTTAATAAATTTTGTTAGGTTGGTTCACCTTAATTTACTAAAGTAACTGTAACTATGTAACTGTAATGGAATTATTTAACTGAATAAAACAAACAAAATATATCTTATCATATTGCAATTCAAAGCGATCACCTTCAACAATGTTCCATGAGGTCGCCTTGACAAGATTATTAATTTTCTCACAATGTAGCAAACCCACGGGACTTGAATATAACACAGTTTAATTTCAATGTTGTTTTAGTTGAGTTAAGTTATTTCACCTAAAATGTTTACATTCATCCACAAAATTTTATATATTTTTTCAATTAACATGATTTTCTTTAAACTTAATAAAAGTGCAAATACTTTGTACATGTACTTTGTACTCTTCTAAAAATGAAAATTGTCGTAATGTATTTACCCTTGTGTCATTCCAAACCTGTAAGACTTTCTTTATTCACAGAAGAAGAAGATATTTTGAAGAATCTTTCAGCTTTTTTGTCCATACAGAGAAAGTGGTGTCCAAAAAAAAAAATAACATTGGTCCCCATTGACTTTCGTTGCATGGACAAATAAATAAGTCTTTAGTTGTGTTCCAGAAGAAATGACATGAAGGTGATTAAACAATGACAGAATTTTCATTTTTGGGTAAACTATCCCTTTAACACTAGAACCGCCAGAGTTTAAATTACTAAAATAGCCTATAGACAATAATGAGCAATAATAATTCACCACACTGCATAGGATGATGCGATGACAAATTCAAGCGCTCAGCTTCACCTAAATATTGATTAATTTGTTTAGTTATATCATTTATAATTTGAATAAGAGAACAACCCCATTAAACTTTGGGTAATCAAAAAAATGGTTTCATTCATTACATCATATAGATCGGATTTTATTTATTTTTCTTCAGGAAACGGCCAGACTAGAATGGCAACACAGTAGCGAACAATAAACAATATGGCAAGACAAAAATTAAATAATCAAACCAAAGTTTGACCAATTAGAGTAACGTTAGGCTAAAACATGTAAATATGATATCTGGATCACTGTCAGATGAGCCGTCAAATGCTGAGCTGACACAGGACGCATAACTTACCATCAGACTCTCCATCACTCATGGCATTTAGTGTTTCTAATACCTACCTTCCATAAATCGCCTTTTTTTGTCATTTTGACTATTTATGAAGCTGATAACCGCTAAATCAGTAAATGAAAGGTGTTGCCTAGAAATGTACAATGTTAAAACATAAGCGGCAAGAAAATGACAGCGCGAAAATACATGCATTATATAGAGGGTAAATTTGACCCGCTGGCGCTTATAGGTATAAATGCCCCATTTTTTGATCTGGTTTTATCTAAATAATTTTTAACAACATTGGATAATAATTAAACCAAAGTTTGACCAATTAGAGTAACGTTAGGCTAAAACATCTAAATATGATGTCTGGATCACTGTCAGATGAGCCGTCAGATGCTTAGCCGACCCAGGACGCATAACTTACCATCAGACTCTCCATCACTCATGGCATTTAGTGTTTCTAATACCTACCTTCCATAGATCGCCTTTTTTTTTGTCAATTTGACTTTATTTATGAAACTGATAACTGCTAAATCAGTGAGTGGAAGGCGTTGCCTAGAAATGTACAATGTTAAAACATAAGCGGCAAGAAAATGACAGCGCGAAAATACATGCATTATATAGCGGGTAAATTTGACCCGCTAGCGCCTATGCCCCGTTTTTTGATCTGGTTTTATCTAAATAATTTTTAACAACATTGGATTGTAAATTACATAATTTTAGTAAAAGTCAATGACTGGGAGACTTGAATGTTTTATTTTAAATCTGTTATGTACATTTGAAAAACAGCCACGGGTAAAAGTTACCCCGTGGCGGTTCTAGTGTTAAGTGTCTTGTTTAAAGAAGCAATGGTGATAATTAATGGATTGCCTTTTGTGCATTCAAATGTGAAAGCTTTAAATTATTAGTCCAGATATGTATCCCCTTCACCAGAAGAGTCAGAGAAAAGATATGTGCTTGGTGTTCTGCAGTCTTGTTACGCCATGTACACATGTAACGGGGCTTTGATGGATACTCTTCATCACTGCTGGTCTGGTGGTTTGGGTTTGGAGATCTCTCCTGGGCCTGTGTTTATTCAGCTTTAAACCAAATAAACCCAGAGTAGCAGATCTGTATGGGACACAGGATGCAGACCTCAGCCCTCTCAACCCATCCTACCCAGCTGGGTCAAAACCTTCTCTTTTCATCTCAGTGCCTTTTGTCCCTCTATCCAAAACAATCTCCTCATCCATTAGCACTTCAGGCCCTTGCTACGGTTTGCCAAAGTGGGTTTCCAGTTTAGGTTGATTTTACTGATGTTTTAGAATGTAAAAACAAAAAGGACAGAAACAATAAATGTTAAATGCCTGAAATAAGGTCATGTGGTTAAAACACAATCTCAAGATATTTTCACATTAAAATACAGCAGTAATTCCCCACTCGTGATTTTTCAAGCTTTTACTTGTCTTGAAAAAGGCAGTTGCTAACAAGCGGCTAAAGTGTACTACAGTGGCTGTCGAGGACATTAAGCGTCATAACACTGAACTGGGAAACTCTTCTGTTCACTAGTCCACTTTTAACGCCTTGTTTTTATTCTGTAGTTCTTGCAAACTAAACTAAACTTTTATTGCAACTAAAACTTTCCAACTTTTAGATTTTAAAAAGATTGACAGTGTTGCCGGAAACTTAGTGGTGCCTAACTATAGTGAAAATCCTGTTGACTCATTGTCGAGGGAACCTGAGTGATGCTAACTTCCTACAAAAAAAGTGTCATCCCTGCAGCACTCAGTTGAGCTCTGTTACAAAACCTAGTCAGATGGGCAACTTCCTAAACCACATGAAAACTCATCAGTGACTGAGTTGAAACATTCTACTCTGGCCAAATCTTCACACGCCACACCAGTGGCTCTGCTCAAACAAGGTGACTCAACTAGTAATTGATTTCAATGGAGTTTGAGGTTAGCATGTTGCTATGCTAAAAGCACATTACTTTTTTTATCAGTATCTTGCAGTAATGAATGAATGCAATTGTTTATAATCAGCATTGTTCTCCCATTGTCCCCCATTACATTTGTTATTTTACTGAACTTGTCGCAAGGTCTTCTGGGATTGGCTTAGTTTTAAAGTATACTTGAGTTGGTACCTTAGAATTCGACTAAAATGTGGTATCTTGGAGGGCAGTTACCTATTTTTTTGTAACATCCCGCACTTCAGGAACATGTCTATGATATCTTAAAATGCTGCGTCCATAGATAGCTCACTTGTTTTTGGAACGTAGAAGAATGGGATCGTTGAAGGACATCTCTGTGAAAATAAGCAATGGCTTCTTAGTGCAAGAACTTTGGTTATGGATTCTGAAAGATATTCTTGGTCCAAAAACTGACATTATGCATATTTTCAGCTGAGGAGGATATTATTTTAAGTATAAAGATAATCTCAGGGTTCAGAAAGAAATGTATTTTAGGCAAGAGAAAATGTCTTTGAGAGGTGAATGGGTTGTATCCTTGGTAGGATTCTTTCCTGTCTTCTGGGTTAGTTTTCTCAGCTTTATCCATCATGATTACATTCATTCCTTTCCAGTGTTTTCCCATCAGCCCACCTCTCTCTCTCTCTCTCTCTCTCGCTCTCTCTTTTTGAGGGCAGTTATTGTGCAGGTGAATCATACTGTAGTTTCACAGCCTCTTTGCTGCATACTGCAACAAGTGCTTACGGAAGTGCTGCCATCTGAGCCAATACAACCAGAATACATGACGAATGAAGGCTGAAGATGATGGGAACATTTAGTTTTAACTACAGCATTCAACCAGTCTGAGAATGTTCTAATACAAGAGACTTGTTTGGATTCTCTCTGTCTCTGAGAAACAGCCCATTGTTTCTGGAGTGCTGCTTTTTCAACATAAATGCAGTGAGTCTGTAGCGGGTGATTGCTGGCAGGAACATAAGCCCCTTGGCAAACGGGCTTGGTAAGTGATTTTTTTTTTTAGATGAGAAAACATGTAGTAAGAATAGTGAATTTGTAGAACAGTACTTGTGAACTTCAGTGCTATACAGTGATTCTGTTTCAGTGATTGATCTATGATTTTTTTTTTCCACTTGATGTTTTCATTAGGAAATCTCCTCTATATACTTCCTGTAGGTACAGTGAGTGATTGTAATTCAATATATAAAAATTAGAGCTGTGAATCATTTTAAAAAGGTGCACTAATTAACTGCACAGTTTTCTGTGATTAATCACATTATTGCAATTATCACAGTATCAAAGTATAGCAAAAAACATTAAATGAATGCTTAACCCTCTGGGGTCCGAGGGTGTTTTGGGGCCTGGAAAAGTTTTGACATGCCCTGACATTTGTGCTTTTTTCAGTTGCTTACAAACATTTGAATGTCTAAAGTTTAATAACACTGTAATCAGCACAAACTGGGCTACAATAATATGTGAGCAGCATGTATGTACGTGATTGTGTTTTTGAGAAAACAACGTTTATGCGTGCTTAGTGAAAAACTACAATTTTAAAGTCCATAAAACACATACAGAACATTTGTTCACAAGACTTTTGAGAACTGATCTTGAAGTCTAGAGTTTTTGCTTCAAAATTATGTGAAAATCATCTTACTCACTCATTCACAGAAAACAATATATTGATTTCAATTTTCTAAGACACTTTTTGTGTAGAAAAGGAATATGCGAGGGGGCGTGAATGGTCATGGATAATGCTGTGATTCACACCTGAGAAGACAAAGGCCAGCATAATGAGCTGCATAATGAGCCTTTCAGTCAGG
>NW_015551091.1:300754-303651 GCF_001515605.1 Sinocyclocheilus anshuiensis | reverse complement strand
ACTTGATTGTACATTTAGTCAGGAATCATGGTTTGGAAAAAGTAACTAGTAAAATATGTACAAGTTATGTCACAGTAACACAATAGCAACTAATGCAAGTAGGCAAATAAAAAAATACTTACTATATCCTCCACTGAATATCACGCTGGCGCGTTCTTCTGAGGAAAATCCAAAGCTTATTTCTCTCAGCGTGTCTTCTTCCAGAAGCGAAGTAGCCGAGATGAACTTGAGGAAACGTCTCGCTGCTTTGTTTGCTGTGATGTGGGCGTTTACATGCGCGTGTCTCACGTGGATGATTGTAATATCAAAAGCGCGATCGGAGCGTGGGCGTGATCTAATTAGAGATAACGAAGGCGACGGCCAAGACTTGACACCGTGTTGGTTTCATACAGATTACTTTGTCACATAATATTTGTTTTCGTCATGACTTACTTTGTTTAAAAGTAGACATGTTAATCTTTCTATAGATATATCTCTCATGTGTGTGTGTCAAATATTCGCTGAGTTTCAGTTCATTTTAGTGACGCGTTTCAAACAGATATGCGCGGAGAATGAGACGGCTAAAAGCATACCCTGTTTATTTTCTTTATTTTGCAAAAGCACAATGTTTTGTTGATATTGTGAGTGTACACAAATAAAAGTATACCCTTTACAGATTTAAATGCTGTATTACTCTTATATGTACGGTCAAGTATGAAGGAGCATTTTAGTTCTTTTCGCTGTCATCATTCAAATCTGCAAAAAGTTCCGCCGGCGGAACTGTCGACCCCAGGGGGTTAAAACATTAATTAAATGTTCAATGTTCAAATAAACATGTTAAACAGTAATGCAGAATATTTAAACTAATATTTTAACAGATTCATTGCATTACTTTTTTATTGCATTAAACAGTCTACATTAATCACAGAAATGTGGAAATTTTTCCAGTTCGCCCTCATGGGGGCAGCCATGTTGAAGTCACATGACTAGACAAAAACTGCTCATTTTATCTAGGTGATCCCTATATTTTGACATTTTCACTCTGAATATATGAATCTTGATTGACTTTAAATAGTCAGAATCTATAATGGCATCAGAAAACTGCTTTTCACATGCTGCATCCACACCTCTAGGTATGCAAGTCAAAGATAACCACCATATCAGCTAGTGCATTTACCAATCGACTTAGTCCTTTCAGATTAAGCATAAGTTTATACACTTGATTAATCTGTTCGCACCCAAGAGTAGGCTCAGTGTGTTGTTTAAAAAGTATTTAACCTGGTTAAAAAATCTGTATAAATAAACAGGAAGAGTTGGTTTATTCCTGTAATGTCTATTCTATTTGATCATTTCCAGGAAAAAATAACATAGTCGCTTAACAGTTAAGTGAATGAATATCAAATATAAGGTTATTTAACAAGCATGCAATTGATGCAATGAACCTGATGGTTCCTTCCCATGAGAGTTGTTCTCAGTTGTGCTGAAGAGTGTGAGGGCTTCAGACACGATACAGACTGGCATACTGGATGTGAATCTGTTACAAATGGGCAAACTATCTTCAGAAAGACAAAGGCCCATTGAGTGTTGGCAGAGTGTCTTTGCCAAGAGTGGATTATGTCCATTTTAGTGACATCACGAAATAAAGCAGGCTATTCTGCAAGCAAAGCTCCTCTGAATGGTACTGTTATCAGCACCAGTTTGGCTCAGACCAGGGGGTTTGAGGTTCCCTGAGGATCGCTGTAACACCTTCTCCTTTGCTGTTTTTATTTTGTCAAAGAGGAAATTGTTTACTGTTGTTTATAGCAACGTTTTTCGGCCTAATTGGCTGTCAGAAACTTGTAAAGGCCTTTGGCATTAATAGATGCCAGTTGGCTGTGTGTATCGCTAATAAAATCACCCTCTTCTCAAATGGCTCTGAATAGGGCTGATAATATTCATTGCTTGAATTTATTGGGAGTTGCTTGTCAAAGCTGTTGGTGGGATAGTGATGGAGTTCATGTCATATGGAGTTTTAGAAGCCTATAGACGATCTCACCTCAGTGACTCCCAAAAGACATGTAGCCTTAGGGGAGGGACTGGTGAGGTGTTTTATATATATATATATTAATTTGTATATAAAGGACAGCTGTGTGCCATGACTTTTGGAGTACAGTTCTTCAAAAACATCTGTAATGTATGGAGCCAGTGCACACCCCTTAATAACCTCTTTATACTGACTGCATTCCGATTCTTAAAGGGGTCATATGATGCGATTTCAATTTTTCCATTCTCTTTGAAGTGTTAAAAGCACTTGGTGCATAAAGAAGATCTGTAAAGTTTCAAAGACTAAAGTCTCAAATCCAAAGAGATATTCTTTATAAAAGTTAAGAGTCAACCCTGCCTACCTAAAACGGCTCGTTCTAACACGCCCCCACATGTCTATGTCATGATGTGGGAAGATTTGCATAACGCCGCCCAAATGTTCACGCAAAGAAATAAGGCGTAACTTTTATTCTAGCTGTAGTATTGTTGCTGCCGCCATGTTGTGAAGACGCTGTGTGTTTCGTTGTGAAAGCGAAACTACTTTGTTTGGCCTTCCAAAAGAGGACGAAATCCGCTTCGTCATGCCTGGAGCTGATCCGTGCTGGTTGCTGAGGAAATACATCAACTTCGCACTGTGGATCGCCGGATCGGCTTTCACCGTGGACGAAGCGGAGTCCAACCCGGGGTTGTCACATGTGGTTTCCGCAAGCCCGCCAGCCGGCCGCTCCTTCTTCGTTTCCGCCGGCCGCGCCGTTCTCAAGCCCGTCGGCCATTCCTCACTTAAGCCCGCCGGCCTCCGCTCACTCAAGCCCGCCGTGTGTGACGCTGTGTGTTTCATTATGAAAGCGAAACTACTTTGTTTGGCCTTCCAAAAGAGGACACGACTAGAAATCAGT
>NW_015551091.1:275110-300643 GCF_001515605.1 Sinocyclocheilus anshuiensis | reverse complement strand
GTGTAGAGTAGCGCTTGTTGTTTGTCATTTCTCCGATCACAAATGCAGACATGGTTTTATGTTTACGCGGCACGATGCAACGCGTAAAAAGACAGTATAAGTCATTATAACCCGTAATTATGTGCCCACTGGATGCAACAAATGCCTCGTTTAATGGGGTTTCATGTTTTTGTCTCGTCGCTCTGGCCGGACAGGGCATCACAGTATGGTAGGGGCATAACATTTGCTTCACACGATTGAGGTTTTCGGCCAATCACAACGCACTGGATAGCTGGCCAATCAGAGCACACCTCGCTTTTCAGACCGATGAGCTTTGTAAAAACGTTTCAGAAAGGCGGGGCATAGAGGAGAAACAATAATGTACAGTATGTGGAAAATAATGTGTTTTTTTTTAACCTTAAACCACATAAGCACATTTCATTACACCAAATACACAAAATAATGTTATTTTTAGCAACATCATATGACCCCTTTAAATATCTTTTTAACTTAAATATAAATTTTTTAGTTTTCAATATTTTTTATTCATAAATTAATTACTTGTATATGTATTTATCAAGATGTATTAATTTGTTTTAGTACATTTATTTATTTCTATATTTATTTGTTGTGTATAATTTTATTTTACATTTACGCATAACTACAAAAGTTTGGGGTTGGGAAGATTTTTAAATGTTTTTGAAAGAAGATTTATTTTTTTTTTTACCAAGGCTGCAATTATTTGATCAGAAATAGTTAAAAAAAACTGTAATATTGTGAAATATTTCTTTTTTTTATTCTATTTTGTATTCTATTTTAACATATTTTAAAATGTATAGCAAAGCTAGATTTGCAGCTGCCATTTTGCCATTACTCCAGTTTTCAGTCACATAGTCTGTCTGAAATAATTCAAGAAAAAAAAGTGGAAACAGTGATACTTTTTTCAGGATTCTTTGATGATGCAAAGTTAGAAAGAACAGCATTTACTTTAAATAGCTTTTTTTGTAACAATGTAAACTGTCACTTTACTGTCACTTTTGATCAACTGAATGCATGCCTACTAAATAAATTTATTAATTCCGATTTACTTTTTATTATTAAAAAAATCTGAGCTAGAAAACTGATCATACAAACTTTGTATTATATTATATTACATTACATTACATTACATTACATTACATTACATTATATTATATTATATTATATTATATTATATTATATTGGATTGGATTAGATTAGATTTTATATTATATTATTGTTTCTTTTGAGTATTTTGAGCCACAGCATATTCTGGATTAAATCAGATTGTTAATGTCATTCATTGAGAGGTTGCTTCAGCTGGCTCCCTGTGCTGCTCTTCTAACCCCCCACAGCAGAGCAGTTATAAGCAGCATTCCTTCCATCCAGCACAGGCATTTCACCTCATCACTGGCTTACCACATTAACACCCTGAGCTCTAAAGTTCACTGATATCACAAAGCAGGTCAAATAGACTAGGCAACTGCACTGGAAACTGTGATTTTTGCTGCTCGCTCAATTTACTTTGAACATTTTGTCACAACTTAATTTCATTGGCTGCAATCCATTCAAACTGGTAAAACAGACGTTTACTTAATCTGTTTGCATCGGGGTTACATGAATAATGTCCGTTGGCATTAATGTAGCATTACTGAAACCGGGCAGGGGATTTCCAGTTCCCAGCATGCTTTGCATGGGACTGGATGTTGAATTAAGTGTTATTTTTGTGTGTTTGTTATGTTGGAATTTAGAGTTTTTGTTATTACTATTGTGGTGAAGTATTGAGCTTGTGCTTAGACTGATGACAGGCTAACGCACTTGAAGATAGTGCTTTTGCTCTACTCAAAGAGCAATTATTGTGCACTACCATTCATTACATATGGTAAAAAAAAAATCAGATTTGGCATGCAAATGTGCATTGTTTCTAGCTCATACATGCCTGGGTTAGTGTGTGTCTCTTGTGTTTTACTTAATTCAGCTAGGATGCTACATTTTCTGTAACATTGTTACAAAAAAATGTCCATTTCAAATGAAAGCTGTTCTTTCGAACTTTCTATTCATCAAACAATACTGGGAGAAAAAAATGGAGTAATGGCTGCTGAAAATTCAGCTTTACCATCACAAGAATAAATCACATTTGAAATAAAATAGTGTTATTTAAATTGTAATAATATTTTACAATATTAGTGTTTTACTGTGCTTTGTATATCAAAGAAATGCAGCCTTCGTGAGCATAACAGACTTCTTTCAAAAACATTCCATCTTTCTGATGGATCTGATGCAATAAACCATGCAAACTTTTGCAAATGAATCAACTATTTCTTTCCAGGTACCCTTGTAGTCAGAGTCAACTTAAACTGGTACATTATTTCCAGACAGAATGATAAAAACAGTGCATCCCGACTCCTTGTAGCAGCCGTCCAATCAGATCAGAGCTGCCTTTTTCTGCCAGCTCTTACCATTTCATTTGCCAAATCTGCATCAGATGGTTCAAGGACAAGCCGCCTGGGACTGAGACTACATACAAATGTTAAAGTTGACTGTGCAAGCTCTTCAAAAAGAGACATTTCCAACTCGAAAGACATTAGCATTTGGACATACTTTTGCACTGCAACTAATATACGGTTATAACTGTCTTGTTCCTCTGCAATCTGTATGATCCTTCGTATCCTCATTTGTGACAGATTTATTTTGAATCTTGCTTGATTTGCTGCATGGTTGTAAATCCAGCCTGGGAACTGGAAAGGCAGTTAGTCATGTGTGCCCCTGTGTCCTCACAGGCCTTTCAGCAGCGCTGGCTGAAGGACTCTGTAGTATTGATTGTCCCCTTGCTGTGTGTCAGTACGGGCTCACGGCCAATGCCAGAGCTTTGTCTCAAGACAGATGCTTCTTTAGTTGACAAGCAGCACAGTTCATGCTTATTTATTAACAATTAGATGCTCCAAAAAAGCTCTCTTCTGTTGGATTTGGCAGACTAGGCGTCGAAGTTCGCCAAGAGTTGCAAGGATGTGGGACAAGAGTGTTTTAATTAGTCTGGGAAAAACAATGTTCTGAATTATTTTGTAGTGTTTACCTTCATTAATTTTCTGCTTTTTAGTTGCATTTAATATATTTAGAGACAATGTTTGGTTGCATTGATTAGGGTTGTTCCACCCTTTAAGCTAAATCATGGAATTTATGAGACTAGTTTATTCTTTTTATATACGTTAGACACCTAGAACAGATCTGCGTTTATGCATCGATTACCTTTAGGTGCAAAACTTTAATATGGGAAACTTGTCTTAGACATAGGCTAATCAGTATTTGTCAGTCGTATGCTATATTCGACAAGCAGGATCACAGAATGAAATAGTGACAACAAACCTCATTAACTTGATGAAATTAAGTTCAAACGAAAGGTAATAATAATCATATCAAAGAACGGCTGCAATCATTTTTTAAAACCGATTCATTGAAATGAACCGTCTGAAAGAACTGGTTTACTGAAGTGAATCTGACTTCCCATCACTATAAGCGAGCAACCAAGAAGTGAGTTAATGATTAGCTCTACTGAACTGAAAAATGCTCTTAAAGTGGAGTCAATTTCCTTTCGATTCAAATTGATTCTCAATGCCTTGGAATCTAGGAATGAATTATTTTTTTGAAATGATTCCCAGTCCTACTGTTGAGTGTTTGTTCTGAGGAACAGCACAGGAACTGCTTCTTTCTTGGAACGTCATCAATCCGTAGAGTTCTTTTGTCCACAGATCTTATCTCCTTCACACTATTCCATTTCTGGAAAGTTTGCTTTCTTACAGGTGAATGTTCTCTCGCCGATTGAACAAGAGCAGGGAACTCTGGGAGTTTTTGTGTCTATTGCACATGCTCAACGGCGTATGTCCATTCGCAAGAAGCCATGGTCGTCAAACATGTGTCTTTGTTTATTCCTCTGTGGATTCCCAATGGAAATGGGGACCCTCCTATGGCCTGAGCTGCAGATGTACCCCGTTTATGACCGTGTTTGATCCCAGAGTCCCATCTTAAAGTATCTGCATTCTTGCTTAAAACCCCTTCCCAGATTACAGAGTTACTGTCCTGTATTGTTCTGTATAAAACAGAGACGGTTCATGTGATTTATGGCAGGACTGCTTTTGATGAGAGGGTGGGTTGGGTCGTGTTGCTTTGCAGAAAGAAATAGACAGTGCAAAATATGTTTTTGATCAGCGGTTGACTTGTGAAACCCTGCAGAAGAATGAATGAATGCTCCAAATTGGACGTTTCCTGTCTTCCGTAGTGCAGATCTGTATCAGTGAACAGGGGATGCTGGATGAATCCGTGAATCCTGCAGGTGGAATGCATTATCTTGGGTCTCTACGAGTGGGGAGATGTGCATGCTGACACAGTGTGGGTCTCTTATAGGAAAATGTCACGTTAAACTATTTCCTCAAATAGCTTGATCTATTGAAAGTGTGTTGTACGGTTAGCTGGTCAATATACACGTAATGCTTTATCAGGACTCAAATGCACCCTTAAGTGCTAGTACTGGTGCTAATTACCTAAAAATATAATTAGCAGAAATCAAAATTTATTAGTGCACAGAAAAAGAAGAAGATCTAATTGCTGTGTTTTTTATTTATTATTTTTTTCATACTTTTTCGACTTATACATATATAACAACAGAACGAGTTGACATTTGACTAGGCACTTTGTGTGTAGAGTTTTGGATATATTTGTAAATTAAAATGTAGGTTCTTTACATTCGCACGAGAACCAATACATGCATTTTGTTTCAGTACTAGCATGAAGTTTATCGCACATTTATTATGGCAAATTAATATTTGTTTTCACAATATAGATTTTTAATAACAAATGTGAGCAAAACTGTCACATTGCAGCCTTGTATGCAAATCAGGGGTGTGAAGTAACGAATTACAAATACTCGCGTTACAGTAATTAAGTAGTTTTTATCAGTAATTGTTCTTTTTTGAGTAGTTTAAAAATTGTGTACTTTTACTTTTACTTGAGTACATTTTAAGTGATGTATCGGTACTTTTACTCCGCTATTTTCCTCCGTTTGTGGTCGTTACATGCTTATTTTAACTTTATTTTTATCCATCAACGTGATTGGATAGAGAGTAATAGGTCTCGTGACTTTAACCGCCAACTGTTTATCATGGCAGCTGGAAGTGCATTATTCAAGCATCAATTCAGTCGCATCTTCCTCTAACATAATATGTTAAGGTAAATTTCTGATTTCTGCTTACTAAATGATTTGTATATATGCTTGCCTATCTACACGGCCTGAAATTCTCTCGCGTGCGTTCTGCAGCAGTCACTTGGATAAGTCATTGTTGCTTGTTGAACTTGTTGACTTTTGATGAGCTTGAGCGCGTGATGAGCGCTGTGAAAAAGTGTGTTGATAAACAATTTTCAAGTTCAACACTTTTTGTTCCGTTCAGTTGTGGATGCTGCTGATTCACCGAGACCGAAGACATGCTCAGCAAAGAGACATGCGTGTGTGTGTGTGTTTTCCTTTAACTACATTTTTTGGAAGGTAATGGTACTTTTACTTGAGTATATTTTTTCAGTACTCTTTCTACCACTGATGCAAATAGATGTGTAACAACCAATATAATATTGTTCAGAGCAACGCTGGTTGTAATGGCCCTGTGTCAGTAGATCTGTTTGTACAAAGGATCTTTGAAGCTTATCGTAACTATTTTCCTCTTGGATGAACTTGTGTTCCATTATGACATCTTCTAGGAAAAGAAGGAATCGGTTCCTTGAGCGAAAGTTCCAGTTAAGTCACCCAGAAATTGTAGACCTGTATTTTGGTTCAGATCTGAAGCGTTTTGACAGTTACGTACTGGAAAACTGGAGAACATTACAGCAATTAAATTATTAATTTTACATAATATTTACTAAATTAAAAAGTGAACCTTTTTAAAAAAAACAAACAAACAATCATGATTGAATTTGTAACAAAATCTCCCTGATTTTATTCTGTAATCAAATTATTGTATAAATTATAACTTTTCCTAAATTATGACAAAATGTCAGTCTGTTTCTCACACAAAGCTATTGATCGGTTTCAGAAGAATGGGAATATAGTGCGTTGCTACATTTATGATACTTTTATGGTGTTTTATGTCCTATTTGAAGCTCCAAAGCTCCAGTCTCCAGGATGTCAGACTGTACCTTACCACATGTCTTGGTGGGATCCTGTGGGTGTGTCCCTTTTATCAGAAGCAGCTCCGTCTTTGACCTAGTAACAATTAAGATTACTGCACTCTCCCCTCCCCTGTTTCAGTCACTTGGCTAGAACTTTTACAATATAAGCAATCTATTAACACACAAATAATGGGTGTCTCAGGTTCCCTGCAGAGACAATGGCAACTTGTAATAGAGGGATTTTCACATTCTGATGGGAACCTCGCAAAGATATGCGATCCCAGGGTAAGATATCAGAATAGGGAAAGGCGATCAGCTCTGGCTTATTCAGCAGGGGTTTCGTGTTCTACAGTCCTCGGGTGCAAAGAGAATGCTTTTGTACACGAGTGCAGTTGAGTCAGCACGTATCAGCATGGTGCATTTGTGTTGTAACTGCATCCTACAGCTGAGTCCTTCAGTGTCTGGTGGTCTCCAAAACAGACTCTTCCAGATTCCAAAGCAAGAACTGGATTCGGTACCAAATTCACAAGTGATCTTTGTTCATTGGAATGAGACACTCTGGGATATTGAAGACTCTGTTTAAAAACTAATGGGGTGGATGACATTTTTTAGTATCTTTTCTATCTGAAAAAGCTTTCAGACTGAATTTGAATTCATTAAAACAAAACATGCACAAATAAATGACCTGAATCATTCAAAAAGACTCACAAAGTTTTACAAATACTTCACTTAAACTCCTACAATCAAATTATTACAGTATAGATAATTATTACACTGTCATTATTAGTATGTAATTATTATGTAATTATATATAGAACTAAATAAATCATCTATATATATCTGTGTGTATGTGTGTGTGTGTGTGTGTGTGTTTGTTCATGACTGTTTAAATAAAATGGTATTGTTTTATTAATTAAAATGTAATTACATTTGTGACAGATCTACCATTACTATGGATATTTTTTTTAATTTTTTTTTTTCTGAATTTTTGCTCATCACCCACCCCTACCATAGTATACATCAAAGATTCTTAAAAGTACTCAGCTGCTTTTATGAATCATTCCACACTGTGAATATTTCTTTTTACAAATCCTCAGATTCCACCTACTGTAGTATGCCAACACATGAATCCTAATTGCTTGCATTTTTCTTAATGTGGTTTCAAGTCTTTTTATCCACCCTGTTTTAAATGTTTTATGAGTTGTTTTCAAATTCACGCTTTATTTAAATTCAGGCGTGGTGGCGTTTTGATCATGAATCCTTCACAAAGCCTTCTGTTCCCAGTCAAAATTTTCCCAGAAAAAGAGAAAGCCTTTCTTGTCAGCCTCTTTTGCTGATGAATTACGAACTGAAGGATAGTTGTCTCCATTGTTACCTATTCCCTCTTGTTTTCTGGCAGGAAGAGAGCATGAGCTTCTGGGTAGGTGATGGCACACAACTTGTGGAAGCCATGGCCGGTTGGGCTGTTCTCTGCCTATGTGGCCCATGCAAGGCTAAAACTAATCAAACACCAAGTGCCAGACTTCCATCTGGCTCTCATCAAAGCATGCCATTCATCTGAACAAACTTCAAGTGGCAGGAACAAATTAATTCAAATGTTGTCGGGCTTCCATACATACTGTCTCGAAGAGCTGGCTAGTTAAACATCGGATACACACACAAACACACACTGAACTTTCCCTTTAAAATCCACTCGCACACACATTCACACGCACAGCCGTTTAATTCCCTTGCTGCTCCACACAGTAAATCCTCTCCAGTTTTGGTTTCCAGCGCTTTTGAGTGATCTCATCATTACCTGCATTTTTGCCTAATGTTTCCCACCTGCCTGTGTTTATCGGCCTTTTCTGACCTATCACCCACTCCATGTTTGGACCGACTGAGAGGATGAAAGCAGAGAAGCCTGTCATGCCATAAAGCGGCATGTTACGAGCCCACACTCGTGTTGTGGAGGTTTTCACTGTAATTACTCCTCTCCCAATAATGAAGAACAGAGTGAAGGAGGTGGAGGGAGAGAAAATAAATGCAGGTGGTCTGAAGAGACTGCAGTCAAGAGTTGCGATGTAACGGAAGTAGTGTCAGATCTTTTCCTCCGTGTTTTTAAGGAAATCCAAGTGGAACGGATAATGGGGGAAAAATAATAAATAAATAAATTGTAGGGTGGGGACTTGGTTCTGTGCATCGTTTTTTGGATTGGATGGAGCTTAAGGTGGAATTTAAGAAGGGGGCGGAGTTTAAGACGATAAAACAATTGGAGAAGTCGAACATACGTCATTGTGTCACCAGAAGATTGAGTTATGTAATTTTAATAAAATATTGCAAGAAAAAATACTGAAAAACGAAACATATATAAACATAAATGAAACATGGATGAATCATTCAGAATAAGAGCAATAAGTCGCATTTAGAAAACAGATGAGGTGAATTTCCATTTCATGTTGACCTTAAAGGAATTATTCAATGTAAAATCAAATTCTGTCATTATTTACTAACCCCCTTGTCGTTCCAAACCCGTATGACTTTCTTTATTTATACAACTGCTCTTTTCCATGTGAATGCAAAGAATGGAGACTGGAGCTGCCAAGCATCAAAAAGAACACAAAAGCACCATATAAAAGTGGTTCATACAACTCAAACGCTGTATTCCTAGTCTTCTGAAATCATACAGTAACTTGACTTGAGAAACAAACTGAAATTTAGGACATTATTCCCTGATAATCTTCCCTTCTAATAAGCTGTTAACAGTCCATAAGAACCAAATCGGTAATCATGTGAATCATTTGAGAATGAATCAATCAAACTGGATTCTTGAACAAGATCAGTATTCACAGAAACGATCTGACTCAAAAGAATAATTATTTTACAAGCTGTTGCCATTCTTGAACAAGTTCTGACAATGAAAATGTTCATCAATGTATGAAGACTTCTCTCAAGAGTGTGTTTGTGTGTGTTTTCAGATTTTCCCATTCAGATCCCACTGTATCGCTTCCCCGCAGCCCCTACAGCAACTGAGAGGCAGCAAAATTACTGCTCATACTTTTATTGCAGGATAATTATTATTATTATCATCAGACAGAGGCGTTCACACACCGGTTTCAGAGGAGACATGACCTTGTACCTCAGAAAGCGCTGAAAAGGGTGTAAAGTTGTAAATGCTGATTCATGTTTTCATCTTTGTATTCCCTCTCTTTAGTTTTATAAGGGCCACTGAGGGGCAGCAGGTGCCTTTGGTGTGATAATATTTGAACCGTGATGCCTCTGGCCACATGTAACCCACACACACTTTCACTCTTAAAGGGTGAGTTCACCCCAAAATGAAAATGCGTTCATCCTCATGTCTCATGTTCAAACCTGTATGACTTCTACTTAACACACAAAAATTGATCAGTTGATCTAAAAAACAATATTGGCCCTCATTTTCATTGAATGGAAAAATATCAAATATTCAATTATTTTTGTTCCACAATAATTCTTCTTTTTAGTGTTTAATGTGAGTTGGCAAACTTTTTTGGTTAAAAAGATTTTGGTTAGGGTAGTGCTGTCACGAATTCGGTCCATGGACTTCCGTTTATTCACCACCAGAGGTCACCCTTTCCATTACATTGACTCTCGCACAACACAAACTGTTGCATAGCACCCCGGACTACATATCCCATCATTCTTTGCACGATTTGCACACTGCACTGATTGCACTCATTGCACACAGCTGTTTCTAATCACCTCACTCACTATATAACACCCACTCTAACCACCTTTCTCGGCTGAGTATTGTTTAGCCCGTACCCCATTCCGAGTCTCTGTGTTTTCCTTGTTTTGCCTTACCTTGCCTGTTTTCGCGGTTTCTGATCTTTGCCTGTTTTCCTGGATTTTTCCCTCTCGTCTCGCCCCTGTGATTCTGTCTGCCGATCGGTGACCTACGCTAGCCCTGGGACTATTCTTGTGTTTTGCCCGCTATATACCTGTTTGCCATTGTTTGACCCTGCCTGTTTACCACGTCTCTTTAATAAAGCTTGCAGATGGATCCACACGTCTCACGTCTCGTCAGCCCCGTTACAAGTGCCATATTAATTTTTTACAGGAATGAACACAAGGCTGTGAGGAATTAAGTACATGTTCATTGGCTTGTACTGTTGTAAACAACATGCCAGCTGTTCAGCTAATGATATATCTTTCCAAATCACTTTCACTAGACAAAAACAAAATTTTAAAAGTTTTGAAAGTTGTGAGTTTTGCAAATGACATGTTATCATGCATTCTGTGCCTGTACAGCAACATTTACTTCTGTTGCATATTATCACAGGTATTAATTTAACATCGTCCCTTGGTGTGATCAAATGAATGGAAATGTTTACAGTAATACAGCCTAGAGCAGACAAGTGGACGGCACTGTGAAAATTTCATTTTATATTTTATTTTATTTTATTTTATTATATTTTATTTTATTTATTATTTTGTAGTTAGATTACATGTTTCTGCATGAATACCACAAAATGTACAAAATATATCTATATCATCATTAAATCTGCTTATAAGATAATAACTGCAAGGGTGAAATTTATAAATGAGTTTAAAATGAGTTTGAATTAATGAGATTGGTTACGTTCAGGAAAGTTTATCAGTGGATATACATTTCTGATATGCACTTATTTTATTTTTTAATTGATTTATTTAGTGTCCAAATACTTTTTTAGGACCACTGTATATACACCATAAACATGTACATCTCTTTCCTTGCTTTCTCTGTCACACATTCTCTGACTGGCTCCTCTCTCTCTCTCTCTCTCTGCCTCTGTCCATTATTATTATTTTTCGTCCTGAATGTGATGAGACAGAGGACAGTACTGCGGGCACTTATCCCTGCCAGCTGGTATGGAACTAATCAGAGCTGAAATATTTCTCAGTTAGCTCAGGGCGTTTTTTGGTATTTTCGCCTAAATTTAACATACTCAAATTCAAATGTTTACCCTACACACATACAATGGAGGAAATGAAAAAAAATCCAGACGAGCGTCTATTTCTGAACCTGGACAAAACGCTATATATCTCACCGATGGAAGCACGCAGAAACGTGGAAATGGTCTTGTTTGAAAGAAGAGATCCTAATCTAAAAGATAATATAGAGTATATAGATATTTGTGGCTGTTTGCGGCTGACTGAAGCAGTGCTACGAGTATAAATGTAAATTCGCTCAGAGGTGACCAAATTTTACATCGCGGTTCTATCGAAGATAATTCGATCTGTGATTGTCACACAATGAAATAATCTACATCGTCAAATTCCTGAGAATGAGAGCTTTCTTGTGATATATGACTTGACTTTTTTGTGAAAAATATATAAAATACACATTCTTCGTAAAAATTATTCGCAATGGTTAGGCGGAAATTTGTGTGTGGGACGAATACATTTCTAAGCTTAATTTTACTGCTTTATGAATATAAAAACCAAAAGGAATGGTATTCTTTGTAAAGAAGACACTCCAAGCTTTCAAATGAACCCATATATGGGCTGATACCATATAAGGAAGGCTATGTAAATGAAGCATAAACATTTTTAACGTCATTTTGGACCCGTATCCGGGTCCGCAGAGTTTAACTGGTTTTAAAGGAGGGCCTCACTTTCCACTGTGTGTGTGTGTATCTGTCTGCAGATATGCATGGCTGTATGACAGGCGGGAATAACTCAGTGACAGGTTTATTGGAGAGAACCTGAATTACAGTAGACTGTCTGACCCAACATATAGAGAGATCACGCAAACACGGTAGCGAAATTACTGAGCCGGTCTCACACACACACATTCCAAAAGAAGGATTAATTGCATGATAAATCAAGAGCCGTGTTGTGATTGTGGTTTTATGCCTGTGGAGAGATCGAGTGTGTTTGTCACTGTGTGATCTTTGTGATCATCATCATAATCACGAGACTGATCCAGAAACCGCAGAGAGGAACTGGAGATTAGCTGAATCAGTGCGTGTCTGATTGCGGATCGCTGAAGCTCTCTGTCTCCGTTGGGCCGTGTGGCAGTAAGAGGGTCCGTGAGAAATGCTCCCACGCTCACCCTCCTCTTCATTACCCTTTATCCTCCAGTGATCACAGAGCTCTGCTGCCAGCCTGCCAGTTTACAGGCTTAAAACCCTCTGGTGCTCTTCGGTCACTTTTGACTGAAAAATCGTTTTGAATTTTTTTAAATCACAGCTTCATCGGAATGGTATGAAACTTGGTGACTTTTATGGCATTTGGAATGTGAACACACAAAAAAATTAAGGGCATGATTCGAGCAGGCTATGTGGTCGTAAAAAAAATAGTCACACTTGTGATCTTCGGTCAAAAATAACCGACCATAGGAAATGAATGGGAAATCAACAAAAACACAATCTACAAATCTGACACAATGCAGAAAAAAAGTGGACAGCAAGGAAGGGGTTACACTCTAAAACATCAAGAGTGCAAAACAGACACACTCACTCAAACACACACTCACAGACACACATACAAACATACACAATTATACACACTCAAATGTATTGGTATGGCTATAACCATATAGCCAAAATGAGTCAGAAAACTGAAATAAGATGTTGAAATCAGATCAAATCCAGAAGGATTAAGCTCTGATAAAACATTTATGTTAATTTTTGTTATATTTTTATAGAATTTTAATGTTTTGTGTAACAAAATGCTTTCTCTGTGTTCAGGTTTGACTGTAGTAATAATAATTCAAAAACTGACGCTTCAAATCAACATTAAAAAAAAAAAAAAAAAATCTAAACCTTTACAAAAAGTTGTCTTTGAGAATGTCTAAATATATATCCAAATATAAATCCAATATAAAATCCAAAAATAAGTATTTATGTCTAAAAACAATTAGAGAATGTATAGGCCTTTTATATAGAGCTTTATAGGAGGGGTGGCGAACTCCAGTCCTGGAGAGCCGCAGCCCTGCAGAGTTCAGCTCCAACCCTAATTAAAACTCACCTGCCTGTAGCTTCATAGTAACTGTTCACACCTTGATTAGCTTGTTCAGGTGTGTTTGATTAGGGTTGAAGCAAAACTCTGCAGGGCTGCGGCTCTCCAGGACAGACGTTCGCCACCCCTGCTATATAGGAATCTATGGGCTAAACCATGGAATTGCAGACGTTTTTCTTATTTTACTCCCACCAGGTGGCACTAATCTGACTTCAAAAATGGGATTTTAAAGGCATTGACTCTATTTTAACATGAAATACTGCATTCATTGAAAAGTAATATAAAATATATATTTTTTAAATATTTGTATTATTTACAGTGGGCAGAAATTCATCATAATTATTGCATAAATATTAATTAGTGCCATGAAATTATCTCAAAATAAAAAAGAAAAAATATTATTAACAAAAATATATTACATTGATTTTACTGGAGCGAAAAAACATTACATTTCAGGTGTCCGGTGACCGTGAAGGTCACAAGTGTGACTACCAAAAGAGGAGCACCAGAGGGTTAAAGCAAGACGATGGAGGTCTGGGGTGAGTGTTGAGTGGTGTAGAGGAGGAATTCTGGGTAACGTGAGAGACGGTGGTACAATGGTGAGATATTTGAACAAGAGTAGGAATATACGAATAGTTTGATTCCCGAATGAATGACTGTAATGAACCGATTTGTTTTATTGAATCAAAATTATACAGCTTGACCAATCTAGCCTGATTCCTATACTAATGTCTCTTATGAGCCAGTTCTTTTTTAGTGAATCAAAGACATTCAGCATGACCAATATTGCCTGATTCCTAAACAATAGACTTGGTTCTTTTTAGTGAATCAGAAAACATACAGTACTACATGTGTACTCTGAATCATGAACAGATGACTTTTATGAACCAGTTCTTTTTAATGTTTGTTTATTTTAATGTTATCTCTCTGTAAGAAACATTGAGTTATGGCATCCACCAGCAAGGTAAAACTGTGTCATGCTAATCAGCTAAACCTTGATTCATTTTGCAAATCATGAACAAATTACTGTTTTGGGACAGTTCTTTTAACGAATCATTCAAAATGACTGACTCAGACGTTATAGATATGAATCAGTCTTAACAAATTATTCCACCTGAACAAGCTAATCAAGGTGTGAACAGTTACTATGAAGCTACAGGCAGGTGAGTTTTAATTAGGGTTGGAGCAAAACTCTGCAGGGCTGCGGCTCTCCAGGACAGACGTTCGCCACCCCTGCTATATAGGAATCTATGGGCTAAACCATGGAATTGCAGACGTTTTTCTTATTTTACTCCCACCAGGTGGCACTAATCTGACTTCAAAAATGGGATTTTAAAGGCATTGACTCTATTTTAACATGAAATACTGCATTCATTGAAAAGTAATATAAAATATATATTTTTTAAATATTTGTATTATTTACAGTGGGCAGAAATTCATCATAATTATTGCATAAATATTAATTAGTGCCATGAAATTATCTCAAAATAAAAAAGAAAAAATATTATTAACAAAAATATATTACATTGATTTTACTGGAGCGAAAAAACATTACATTTCAGGTGTCCGGTGACCGTGAAGGTCACAAGTGTGACTACCAAAAGAGGAGCACCAGAGGGTTAAAGCAAGACGATGGAGGTCTGGGGTGAGTGTTGAGTGGTGTAGAGGAGGAATTCTGGGTAACGTGAGAGACGGTGGTACAATGGTGAGATATTTGAACAAGAGTAGGAATATACGAATAGTTTGATTCCCGAATGAATGACTGTAATGAACCGATTTGTTTTATTGAATCAAAATTATACAGCTTGACCAATCTAGCCTGATTCCTATACTAATGTCTCTTATGAGCCAGTTCTTTTTTAGTGAATCAAAGACATTCAGCATGACCAATATTGCCTGATTCCTAAACAATAGACTTGGTTCTTTTTAGTGAATCAGAAAACATACAGTACTACATGTGTACTCTGAATCATGAACAGATGACTTTTATGAACCAGTTCTTTTTAATGTTTGTTTATTTTAATGTTATCTCTCTGTAAGAAACATTGAGTTATGGCATCCACCAGCAAGGTAAAACTGTGTCATGCTAATCAGCTAAACCTTGATTCATTTTGCAAATCATGAACAAATTACTGTTTTGGGACAGTTCTTTTAACGAATCATTCAAAATGACTGACTCAGACGTTATAGATATGAATCAGTCTTAACAAATTATTCCATCAGAGTGGGCATACGTTTTACCTGCTGCAAATTAAATAAAATAAATAATGTAGAAATATTGACAGGTAGCAGAATTTAGAACCAGGCTTTGAAATGTATTTCAGATGATGTAGAAGAAACAGCAAACTCTGGTCAGTAGACTTGTGTTAAAATGCTAGTGTTGTTGAAATCCAGTTTGGTGAATCAGAGAGTTAGACAGAGAAAATGCTGACTCTTGACTTGACTGAGTACAGAACACTGACTTCTGAATGAGAAAATGATTCATGAAAAAAAGAGAAAGCGGGGGCCAAATAGGGATGTCCCTGAGTAAAGGTTGCAGTCCTTTTTGTCTGGTTTCCTCTATTCCAGCAGGATTAGAGGAATGCCAGAGAGAGAGAAAGAGAGGAAAGAATGGATGAAAGCTTCGACTGTGATGGTTTTAAGGTTGAAAGTAGGAGATGGAGGAGGTTTAGAGTCCAAGGTTGCTTGTTGAACAGAATGTGCTTTTATTGTTGTTTGTGTTGATTCTGAGAGTAATTATACAAGACATGATGTTAAATGTGAGGAAGAGAACAAATTACCACCAGGATGCTGCTGAGGTCTAAAGATCATTTCTTAAGTCTTTCAGCCTATACTGTATGTCCAAAAAAAAAATAATAATAAATTTGATTCCCTGAAAAGTGTGACAACTATGACTCTTGTGCTATAATTGCTATTTGTTTGAGCATCCTGAATAGCCCAACTTGACAACATTGGCTCAACCAATAGTGTGAGTTTGAGGGCAGAACTATCTGTTTTTTTTTTGTTTGTTTTTGAACAATGACAGACAGGAGGAGTGTACAGGAAGCCTATTTGACACCAAGGAATAGTTCACACAAAATTTGAAATTTGCTGAAAATGTACTCAGTCTCAGGCCTTCCAAGATGTAGAGTTTGTTTCTTCATCGGAACAAATTAGAAATTTAGCATTACATAACTTGCTCACCAATAGATCCTCTGCAGTGTATGGGTGCCGTCAGAATGAGGCTCCAAACACCTGATGAAAACATCTCGATAATCCTATTCCTTTAAAAAATAAAATATTGCATTCTTCATCTTTGATATCTGAACAGGGTCAGAACATTCATTCACAGATTTGCGCTATGCCAAGTCCTGCAGTGTCTTCAGAGTGTGACATAATATACCTCTGTAAATAAAAACAACTTTAATTCATGTCTCGCACACTTTAATGCCCTTTGAATGGAACATATGCATTCCTTTCGGACTGGAATCACGGGAGAATATCCAGTGATGTCCACTTCACAGGATACTTACGGTCGAATAGAACAAATGGCTGAAGTGATAAGAGGAACATACAAAATGGGGGGGGGGATGGGTTGGTCCACGAGGGCTGGAATTGAGAGCCACTGGGTTAGAGAGAGGTCAAAATGATCTTGCAAAATTTAATTATGACTATTTTGTTGCAAGAATCGTTTATTATAATTATATTACACTGGAAGAAAAATAGAGCATGGTCCCTTTAAAACAATTACATTACTAATAATTTTCATTTAATGTTAATCTTTTAAAGTTTAGTTTGACTAGTTTTTTTTCTGGAATGTTTTTGATAAGTTTTAAAGAGACTTGTTTATCCTAAATAATTGTTTTATTCTCCATAATCTGAGTCTGAAGTGTGCAGGTGTGCCAGAGGTATTTTCTCCCTAGAGATGGCTTTGATTTACATTTGAGTAAAGCCAGATTAAAGTTCTGACACATTGGTTGAAATGTAAGATGACTGGCTTTGGTTCATGCGGTTCTTCTCTTTGCTCCACATGATTTGTTGAGCCCCACAACAGAAACATATGCCTGAGATAAATCACAGTGGTGTGGTCCTGTCAAACTCTACACAAAGCCATGTCGTTACTGTATATGAAAACAAGCTCTGGAAATATGTGCCGGCCAATTATAAAGCTGAACCGGAAGAACAAGTCCTCTCTGTATTGGCACGTAAACGCAAATTTTCAGCTGAAATACTTAAGAATATTAATAAAAAGGGTGAATATGGTGCTCCTGTATGGAGTATTGTATTTCTGTAATTATTTGCAATGAAACCTGTTAGCAGTTTCATCTCTTCCTGTCTTAGCATTTGGGGATTTGGAGAATTAAACTAGTTGAAGAGCCAAATGTGAGACAAAATGCCAGTTGGCCAGTAACTTTTTATTAGGAGCTCCACGTAACATGGGTTAAAAATGATAACCTGACCATCACTGAAGATCGAAGATGACTGTGCATCTAAATGCATGTCTAAAAACTTTCTAGCTACATTTCTAGAAAATATTCTAGTTACTTTTAGTGTAACTTTTCGATGTCAAATTTTGCCTATTTTGTCTAAAATGCCTAAAATATTATTTAAACAGAGCTCCATGTGGATGCACATCCTGTATATGTAATATCAGAAACTGTTTGGTAAAGATGGTTCACTCATACATATATAAATAAATGAATATTAAACATACACAGTACAGTATATACAAACATATACAGTATATACATACACATACATACATACATACATACATTTAATATATAATTATATTAAATGTATATTTATTTTATAACAATATATTATTACATGTTATGTTATTCATAATAATATTCTAAATAAATCATATTAAAATGAATTCATGTAGTAATGTATTAATATAGTTTTCAAATGGTATTTATCTATTAATTTATTTATTATTATATAACTAAATTAATTCAGTTTGCACTTTCATGGCTGGTATATTTTCTCATTCCATTATATATTATTCATTTTATTAAATGAATGCAAAGTACCCACCATTGGTAGATTTTCAGACCCTCTTTACATACATTGTTGATGACATTACTTTGGTATTATATTTGATAGTGAATACACTATTGTTCCTTGTCACATGTGTATAATAATGCAAAAGCTTGCATTCAGGGTGCGAATCACGGGGGGGGTTTGGGGGGGTCTGACCCCCCTAAAGAAGGCTTTAACCGCCCTGATGGACGTCAAAACTAGATGTAGGGGCGGTCAGATAGAAAGTAGGCTAGCCTACGCATAATATGGAGATTTACTTGTAAATATTAATATGTATTTCTAAAGCTCTGACTGATTTTAAAAATGTAATTTTGGCAGCCCCTGAAATGGGTCGTACTGACATTACCTGAGCGGTTGAAGAATACGCTACAGCACTCATTCAAAGACGTGCATTTATTGCTTGGACGGAGCAAGAACACCTGAAATGCATGTGCAGATTCAGTCGAGAGATAAAGTTTACCCTCTTCAACTTAATGCTCTTGAACCTAATTTATGGAGCAAACTATTTGCTAAAATAACCACAACATTAACAGCAACGCTAAAATACAAGTGTGTGGTAATGTTAGTCAGATGCGCATGAAAGTTGCACGTGTTACTAAAACAAACACTGCGTGTTTTCTTTCAGAATCATCATTGGCGTTTAGAAAGACAAAAATAGGTTGCATAAAAGTTTTTACTTACAGTAAAAATTAAGATAAAGTGTGAATAATTAGATTTTAGTAGGTCTGTAGCAATAATCAATATATCAACTTATCGTGCAATATATGTTTTACAAACTAATTATTTACATTTACAAACATCCACTGAATATTTACAGCAATATTTAGAATATTAAGTTAAAATGTATGTATTTGAATTGCATATAAAATAATAAATATTCAGAAGAATATTTACAAACTACACTGGATTCGAACCCCAATGTGTCTTGTTTTTGTATCATATAATTATCAGCAATATCACACGACACTGCAAGAGAGCTGATTTTTCCTGAATATCTGCATGATTGCAAATGTGATATTGATTTTATACAACAGACAATAAGTTAATATTGTGTTACATTTTAGACAACTTGTCAATATCATCTGTTTTTGTGTAATTTCGCCCTGGTAGAACTGTTGTGCATCTCTGATCAACACACAGCGGTGATTCATTACTGAATCAATCCATGTTTTTAAACAAAACGAGTGAGTCAATGATTCAGTGAGTCATTCATAAAGATTCAAATGCTTAATTTGAACGAATCGATTGAGTGAATGACTGAATGACTCACTTATTAAGACAGTGATTTGCTGCCACCTACTGGCGCTTTCAGTTTTATATTTAGAGTGTCTGAAATAATTTCATATTTCAGTATTTATTTGTATTTTTGTATGTTGAATTAAAATATTTCTTTCTAAAGCTACTTTTTTGTAATGTCTTTGCAGTGTTTTTTTTAATTAACAAAATAACTATTATCTTTAATAACAACTTTATCTTTAATTAATCGGCACATGATGTGCATGTTAATTAATTAATCTTATTAATTTGAGATTATTTTGATTAATTAATTGGCACATTATGTCATTAATTCGATTTTTTTTTTTAAACAATCACTTGACAGCCCTATTTAGAACATAAGAAATACACCAAATCTTCTGACACCCCCGATGGTCAATGTGTAATTCGCACCCTGCTTGCATTCACACACACACACACACACACACACACAGTCTGACGTTAACAATCACACACTCAGCAGTAGGCATGATTCAATTGGACTCTGAGACTGCCAATATTGAGGTCGGAATGTTAATGAGAGTTCTCTATGGGGACACATTGAGAAAGAGAAATGGAGAGAGAGTGCAGCATGTTGTGAGCTTCGGCCTGTGGTTTCCATATACAGCTCCTCAGAGACATCGATAAAGAGATAATCAAGGATACTGAGGGAGAGGGAGAGAGAGAGAGAGAGAGAGAGAGATGCATGCTCATTATTTAATATAGGTGCTATATTAGTCAGAGGCTGAGTCTGTCTTTAGCTACTGCACTCTGCACACAGACATTACTCTGCTCAACTCTGCCCCATGCTGTAAGACTGAAGTACTGCAGATTGAACTACTGCAGAGTTCTTTACCTGGGCACCAAAGTGTTTGAGTTACGGAGCATATGTCCCTTTAATATATAAAGTAGTCCAAAAGGCTCCATCTAAACCTGCAAATAATTAATTAGAAAGTAAAGCACATTAAGATCAACTAAAATCTCTTTTCCCTGTTTTCTCCTGCAGAAAAGCTCTACAATTCGACCGGACGGGAGCTGCGAAGAGCACTGTTCTCTCTCAAGCAAATCTTTCAGGTAAGCTTTTCCCAGTACGTGTGTGTGAGTGTGTGTGTCTGTGTTTTCATGCATGTTTTAGCTGTACGGCTATGCTGGAATTTCTCTCACTGCACAGAAATTGCCAGATACCAAAGCTGGAGTCTCCATCATTGATTGATTTTAAAGCTGTGCTGGAAGCTACTGTTTTTCCTCTAGAGGAACCGACCACCGCATTGTGTGTGTGTGTGTATGAGATTAAATGACTTTCCACTAAAGTTTAAGCATTTTTAATGGCAAAAGCACCTGAAACTTTCACACCTGTCAACAAGTGTGTAATTTAAACCTGCCAGAGGCTATGCATAAACACACAAATACTCTGGAGCAGAAACAAACACAAACATAAATGCTAGCTTTGTCAAAGCACATGCACGACTAGCTTGTCAGACTTAGTACAATCGACTCATAATGCAAAGTAGTTAAACGACAGTGGCGCTTTTTTAACACTAAAAACTAATTAGCTACAATACAAAATGCTAACAAAAAATGGCTAACTACATTTGAAGCTAGATGAGGGTGCATTAAATAACTTTATTATCTGGCACAAAATTGATGATTTTGAATTAATTAACTGTGTTATAACATTAAATCTAAACAGAATTTGCTAATAAATGCAACTAAACAACTATTACATGCACACTGTTTCATGGAGAGAAATTATAGGAGCCTGTTTTTTCTTCATCAAAGTAAAAAATAATAATAATAGTAATAAAGGCAATTGTGAGATAAAGCTAGAAATAAGAAATAAAATCACTTTCTGCACATTGAAAAACATGGCATTATCTACATTTTTGCAAAACTCCAAAACATTTAAATGCATACAATTCTCTGCAGTTCCCAGCTGAAATGAACACTAGTGGAAGTAAAACACACACAATTTTTTTTTTATTCCTTTTCACACAAATTGTAATTACCGAGACAGATTACAATTAATAAAGACTTATATTCCCACAGTTCCTTCCACAATACTATGTTATGACCTGAAAACACCTTTTTTACCATAGTGCATTATTTGTAAATTGAAAATTTTGGCGTTTACATCACATAATCAGATCTATGTCTTTTTCAATGTAGTAAACTTGCTTGGTAGCTCACCCGGTACAGCATTGCAATTGAGATGCAGAGAGCTTGGGTACGAATGCCATGTAACACAAGTCGCAATAAAGCCTCAAAAGAGCTCAAAGACTTGCAGAAGCATGCTAAAATATCATGGTTATTTCAGCAAATGCTTTTTCATCTCATTGGTTAGATTTAGGTGGTGTGTTATTTTCAAATGTATTGGAGCATTAACCTTTTAGCACCACTCAGCGGACATTTAATTTGCAAATTACAGCGAGGTGTACAACAACCAGATAAACCTGAACACGCTTTTTACACCACTCACTGGACATTTCACTTTGAAAATTATGCAATATGATTTTGCAGAAATGACGCCACATGCACATTTTTCCAATGAGCGTGGGTTTATTGTGACACACTGTAAAGATATAAAGTTGCAATCTTTAGATTATGAGTGATATAAAGTCACAATTACGAGAAATAAAGTCACACATATATGAAACAAAGAAAAAAAAATGTGACGAAGTCAAATGATAAAATATAAAGTCACAGTTGTGAGATACAAAGCTGCAATAGCAAAATTTAAAGTCATAGTTATGAGACATGAAGTTGCATTTGTGAGATATTACAGTCAAACTGTGAGATAATAAGTCACAATTACAAAAAGGCACAATTACAATAAACAAAGTCAAAAATTGTGAGACATATAGTAATGTCAGTTTGTAAGATATATACATAGTTGCAATTGTGAGAACTAAAATCACGATTCTGATTCAAAAAGCCACATATTTTTTTAAATTATATTTAAATAGCAATATGGTGCAGCTATTGTTGGAAAAAAATAGTTTGCTACTGTAAAAGCTAAAATGAAAACAGCTGCTGAAAATTGTAGTTAAGTTAGTAGCAGTGCTACTTTTAGTTAGTTTCTCTCACAACACTGACACACACACACACACACACACACACAAACACACACACCCAGGCCATGGACAGAATTCCAGTTCAGCAGTTCCAGTTATTGAAACCGATCTCATAATCCTCCTAATCTCCTTGCATTTTAATCTAAGATGTATGAATCACTTGCGAACACTATGAGCAGTTGTCTGATTGATCGCTCGACTCAGGAAGAATTATGGCAAGAATTGAATTCGTCATGCTGTGGTGCATTTAAGTATATTTTGCATGTGCAGTAAAGTGCATTTCTCCAGACGTGGGCATACTGTGTCATTATAGACTGACTGTGCCAATATAAATTCCACAAATCCAACACCCCTAATCATTTTCAGATCAGCCAATAGGGTGTGTCCATGCGAATCCCAAAGCAGAAGAAATAAGCTGGAGCCCGGTTCACTTTCACACATGACACACAGGATGGAGGAAGGATGCATGCTGTAATCGGAGAATTAGTGAAGTGTGCCCAGCCATGGGCCTGTGTGTGTGTGTGAGTGCCATGTACTGCTCCTCACGTCTCTTATACAGCGTGTTTAATGGGCTCTTTACTGCTGGGAAGCAGTCGATCAGCACTTAGCAACCCAAATTTACTCAAGCCCAAACACAAAGGGTTTCCATGGGCAGGAATTGAAAAGGATTTAAAACTGTATATGCTCAGTGAGGGAGATCTGGAGGAATTCTACAGGGACGAGTCCAAGACAGCTCTATAAAACAACACTCTGCAGAAGTGCATTTAAATATCTCTGCAGCTTAGCTTTAAAATAAATCATATAGTAGGTTTTATAAAATACAGTAATTATATGGAATATACTATAAATATAAAATAATGATATTAAATTGCTATATTTTATTTGAATTTTAGAATTTTATTACATTTAATAGACTAATTTTAAAATGTAAATAAAATGTAATAGATTTAAACTTTTAAATTAATTATTTTCTTTTCTTTTTTATTTGACCTTTCAATCGTTCATAAAATCATGTTGGGATACTTTCAGGTTATTTTAAGAAGTTCCCAGCACCTGGTGGACAGAGAGATTGCAGAACAATGCAACATGTGTTGGTGTAGGAGTGGGAACCTTTAGGGAGCGTAGAGAAAATGCTGACAGAGTGTTTGACAGATAGGAATTCATAAGCTTCAGTTTGGGCCATGTCAGTTTGAAATCAAGCCTGTTTCTTAAAACACAACTGGACCTTTCTGCAATTCTCTTTGGTCACCCTGAAAGTGTTTTGCAATGAAACAAAACATCTGTGGTTGCATTGTGGAATGTGATTTTCTTGATGATTAATTTCTGTAGGATGTTTAATTAATTTTGAGATGCATCAATGATTTTTTTTTTTTCACAACCCGTGTTGTCTGTGTAGATTCTGTGTTTGTTCTGGATATTTCATACATACGTTAAGTGTCTGTTGCTTGTGTTCCTCTTGCAGGATGATAAAGATCTGGTGCATGAGTTTGTGATGGCTGAAGGACTCACATGTCTTATTAAAGTGGGAGCTGAGGCTGACCAAAACTACCAGAACTACATCCTTAGAGGTACCACACTACCAAACATGACATATGTAGAATGTACAGTATGTGATTCAAATTTTCAAACAACTACCAAACATATAAAACAAGTACTTTGGATGTTCAAAGGTTTGGGAACAGTAAGTCTTTTTTTTTAAATAAATGAATACTTTTATTCAGCAAGGATGTGTTACACTGATAAACAGTGACAGTAAAAACATGTATAATGTTACAAAAGATTTCTATTTCAAATAAATGCTTTCTGTTCATCAAAAAAATCCCGGGGAAAAAACATATCACCATTCCCACAAAAATATTAAGCAGCACAAGTGTTTTCAACATCAAAAATAGTAAAGAAATGTTTCTGCAGTGGCAAATCAGCATATTAGAATGATTTCTGAAAGATCACGTGACACTGATGACTGGAGTAATGACTGATGAAAATTCAGCTTTGCATCACAGGAATAAATTACATTCTAAATATACAGTGGGTACGGAAAGTATTCAGACCCCCTTAAATTTTTCACTCTTTGTTATATTGCAGCCATTTGCTAAAATCATTTAAGTTAATTTTTTTTCCTCATTAATGTACACACAGCACCCCATATTGACAGAAAAACACAGAATTGTTGACATTTTTGCAGATTTATTAAAAAAGAAAAACTGAAATATCACATGGTCCTAAGTATTCAGACCCTTTGCTGTGACACTCATATATTTAACTCAGGTGCTGTCCATTTCTTCTGATCATCCTTGAGATGGTTCTACACCTTCATTTGAGTCCAGCTGTGTTTGATTATACTGATTGGACTTGATTAGGAAAGCCACACACCTGTCTATATAAGACCTTATAGCTCACAGTGCATGTCAGAGCAAATGAGAATCATGAAAGAGAAGGAACTGCCTGAAAAGCTCAGAGACAGAATTGTGGCAAGACACAGATCTGGCCAAGGTTACAAAAAAAAATCTGCTGCACTTAAGGTTCCTAAGAGCACAAGGTGCCTCCATAATCCTTAAATGGAAGACATTTGGGACGACCAGAACCCTTCCAATCGAGGGAAAGATGAATGCGGCCAAGTACAGGGATATCCTGGACAAAAACCTTCTCCAGAGTGCTCAGGACCTCAGACTGGGCCGAAGGTTTACCTTCCAACAAGACAATGACCCTAAGCACACAGCTAAAATAACGAAGGAGTGGCTTCACAACAACTCTGTGACTGTTCTTGAATGGCCCAGCCAGAGCCCTGACTTAAACCCAATTGAGCATCTCTGGAGAGACCTAAAAATGGCTGTCCACCAACGTTTACCATCCAACCTGACAGAACTGGAGAGGATCTGCAAGGAGGAATGGCAGAGGATCCCCAAATCCAGGTGTGAAAAACTTGTTGCATCTTTCCCAAAAAGACTCATGGCTGTATTAGATCAAAAGGGTGCTTATACTAAATACTGAGCAAAGGGTCTGAATACGTAGGACCATGTGATATTTCAGTTTTTATTTTTGAATAAATCTGCAAAAATGTCAACAATTCTGT
>NW_015551091.1:272269-272885 GCF_001515605.1 Sinocyclocheilus anshuiensis | reverse complement strand
AAAATGTCAACGATTCTGTGTTTTTCTGTCAATATGGGGTGCTGTGTGTACATTAATGAGGAAAAAAATTAACTTAAATGATTTTAGCAAATGGCTAAAATCATTTATTTATTCAACTGGCACTGTATATTCAAATAGAAAACAGTTATTTTAAATTGTATTCATATTTTACAATATTGCTGTTTTAATCGAATAAATGCAGCCTTAATGAACATAAGAGACTTTCAAAGACATTAACAATTATACATTTGTACTGTTAAATGACAGTGCAAATGAACTGCTGAATCAGAATTTTGAATTTGAGTTTCAACTAATTCATGGAAATGAATCAAACTAACCAACACTTTGAATTATATTTATTGATTTATTAATCGCTGTCTTAACACTCCCATACTAGTGAGACTCAACAAGGAAAGACTGAAAATTATTCGAAAAACTGCATTAAAAAATCCTATTAATATTATACCCCAGCAAAATAATTGCAAATATATTATTAAAGAATTTGTTATATTATTTAATTTGTAGCCAAAGCAGAATTTTAAGTATAGAACAGTAATACAATTAGTAGATTTAAAGGTTACACTTTACTTGAAGGGGTGTGCATAAGACTGACATG
>NW_015551091.1:238604-272120 GCF_001515605.1 Sinocyclocheilus anshuiensis | reverse complement strand
TGGGACAAAAAAAGCGGCCCTGGCATTTTTTGGTCCAGGCGGCACACCACCACATATAGGTATACCATATATATATATATATATATATATATATATATATATATACGGTATATATCCCCCAAAGAAAATAAGCTAAATGTTCAAAGGATGATTTCCAATTAATAAAAATAAGTATGCAACTGTGTACAACATATAGGCTACTATAATTTAAAATGTTGCCAGTAATCTTCACACTAAGGGACAGCAAAGACCTCCTCAAAGAATGCAACCTTTATAAGAATAAGAGAAGAAGGCGGAAAATAAGTTAATAAATTATGATTTTTTTAAACACAGTGATTACAGTATATTTAATATTGAAAGTTAAATATTTTAATATATTGCAAACTCACAAAATAAAAAATGGTGTGTGAATATCCCAGCTCATTGTTTTGGATTAGAATAAAACGTCAGGTCAGATTTAAATCTAGATTTATTCGCATTGGCCCATGGAAACCTCTGTGAACACACTTGACTTGGCCAAAAAAAGCAAGGGACAAATTTTCGTTTTATTAAAAAGTGGTGCGCACACGCATTACGACAGGTTACATTCCTCTGTTTCCCCTTCATGCGAGCCTGTTATCAAGCTCCTTACCGATTAAACTCATCTCCTCCTCCTGCCTGTCTCTTTGGACCGCATCACTCACAGCAGAGCAGGCCTTGATAACGCTGCTGTGTACATTTCGCAACTGCCGACGATGAGGCACATTTTGTGGCATCCGCCTCCAAATTTTTAAGCTACTTTTCCCTGAGCTTTTCAGCACCAGCGTTTCGCTTTGGCCTGTCCATTTTGAGAGACTGAGAGAAAGGTGGAAGAGAGGTGAAGCGATATTTACATAGGCGGAGCAAGATCCCTTATCACTCCAGCTATATAATGCTTTGTGATGGGCCGGTCCTTGGAGGAAAAAATAAATAAAAATTGTACCGGCCCAAAAGTGCATCGGCCCACCGGGAAAATGCCCGGTATGCCAGATTACCAGTCCAGCACTGTATACATCCAAACCACAGCACAAGGAGTTAAATTACTACAACACAATAAATCTTAAAGTTGGCCACCAAACATTTTCCACCCTGAACTATTAATCGGTAATAAAGCATCAGAATGTCTTCTTTTCCTCAGAGGGATGGGCGGCAGGGGGGTTGTTGAAATTCGGGTTATGATCTGCACCATCCTGCCAGGCCTTTTTATTGGACGCTTAAGCATGTGGGCCCTGCCCTCTCACAGTGTGCTGTGAAATGTGGTTGACCTCTCGGGGAGGGTTTCTGGTGCCCTTTAGACCTTCCCATAGGCCTGCAACCTCATCCCCAGGCAGAGGAAGTTCTTAGCGGCCTGTTAACATGCCTGACCTTTCACCTCATGCATGGAGGGAATAAATTAGCCAGAGCAACCAGGAGCAACACATTTGTTAATGGCAGTTATTGGGGTCAATGAACGGTGTGCGTGATGGTGCTTTTCTGCACTTGTTTTGTTTGCAAATGTGCACACGAGTGGTTACATCTGGGCATCTGAAGTGTATTTGTGTGGTATACTCGTATGTTTAAGCTTGAGGGTATCAGCTTCCATTTTTAAAAGCTTGTTTGTGCATGTGGGTGGCGGGGCGTCTGTGTGTATACAAATGTGTATACAAATACACAAAAGCAGAACATTACATTGGAGCCGTATGACATACTGTATTTACTGTATGCATTGTTAGGAATCTAGTGTAAGCTGCTCTGGCCTGTTATTATTTCTATTCCTCACTTTGAATAGCTGTAACTGTTTATCGCTATAGGACAAAAAAAATCACAGAACCTTGACTATATAAAGGGTCTGTGGCTAGTTGCATGTTGTGTAATTATGGGATTGATGGGATGTATGGTGGCCCAACAATTATTCAAAATGTCTGCTCCACTATGCCATTTGATTTAAATGCTTAAAATTTCACATGCAAGTCTCTTTCCTCGTGGGAAACAAATGTGCCTCAATGGCCTGAAGTTTCACCTTTTTTAAAAAGTGCTTTATATTGTTATCAAGAGATCCGGTGGATCTAAGATTTTATAAATGTCATTGTTGGAAGTGATTTTTATAAGTGCAATATTAAAATAGATTTGTTGAGTTTCTGTGGATCTGAAAATAAATAAATAAATAAATAGGAGACTGTCACTGCAGTTCCAAGGACATAAATGATTTCACAAATGGCTGTTACTTATAAGTAATGAACAAATAAATCAGTAAATCCATTTCATCTCTACATATTATTTATGTGTATTATATGTAACACAATATACAGTCTGCTCTGGGTGTGTGTTCACGGTGTGTGTGTGTGTGTGTGTGTGTGTGTGTGTGTGTTCACTACTGTGTGTGTGCACTTGGATGGGTTAAATGCAGAGCACAAATTGCGAGTATGGGTCACCATACTTGGCCACATGTCACTTCACTTTCACTTTCACTTTCACAGTTTCACTTTCAAAAGTTTGGGGTCTGTAAGATTTTTTAAAACATGTTTTTGAAAGAAATCTCTTCTGCTCACCAAGGCTGTATTCATTTGATGAAAAATACAGCAAAACACTGCTCCCCGGGCGCCGCAGCATAAATGGCTGCCCACTGCTCCGGGTGTGTGTTGACTGCTGTGTGTGTGCACTTTGGATGGGTTAAATGCAGAGCACAAATTGCGAGTATGGGTCACCATACTTGGCCACATGTCACTTCACTTTCACAGTTTCACTTTCAAAAGTTTGGGGTCTGTAAGATTTTTTAAAATGTTTTTGAAAGAAGTCTTTCAGGCTCACCAAAGCTTCATTTTATTTGATTAAAAATACAGTAAACATGGTAATTAGGGCTGGGCTTTGACACAAATTTCACGATTCGATTAGATTCTCATTCACAAGCTTGCGATTCGATTCGATTCAATATCGATTAATTTGGATACATGTCAGGTACAGTACATGCCAAATTTTCAAAGAAAAAAAAATCTCTCGCAATTCGGTTTTTTTTTTTTTTAATATAAACATAATGGTGGCTGTAATAAAAACTTGATGAATTTATTAAAACATAAACAAAATGCCCTTCTCTACAGTTTATTTTTCTATCTAACTAATGAGTTTATGGTCACCAAATATGTTTTTTCTGAGGTAAATGTGACGTTACATGACATTTTTTACAAGACGTTACATTGACGTCTTTGCGCGGCTGAAACACTGATTGAGCGATTACATGACAGGATACGGATTGTAAAGTTGTACTCTTTCTTTTAACTTACCTTCAGATGTTTAGTCATGTTTATTTTGTGCTGTATTAATGTGGAGGAGATGATCAGTTCACGTGTGCCTCGCGCTGTTGAACTGAGGCGCTACAGCGATCTGTCACTCCACATTAAACAGCGCCAAAATGACATTTATTGTTTAAATACTGCAATACAATGGACATAATTTGAAATCTGAGACTTTGTTTCATATTAAAAGTACCAAGGCACAATGCTTATTGTGATATATTGGATGGGAAGTGCCCTTCAATGTTCCATCCATTAACTGAAAACAGGCTAGATTAATATCGAGATATCAATATTTTTTACCCAGCCCTAATGGTAATATTGTGAAATGTTATTGTGATTTAAAATAACTGTTTTGTATTAAAAAATATTTTAAAATGTAATTTATTTCTGTGATGCAAAGCTGAATTTTCAGAAACCATTACTCCAGTCTTCAGTGTCACATGATCCTTTAGATATCATTGCAATATGATGATTTGGTCATGCTGCTTAATATTTTTGTGGAAACCATGATACTTTTTTTTCAGGATTCTTTGATGAACAGAAATTTCAAAAGAACAGTATAAATTTGAAATAGAAATCTTTCGTAACATTGTAAATGTGCATTCTTGCAGAATAAATCAAGCGTAGCGTTAGTTCTGGCAGGTCACTTGAGTCAAGCTTGCATATATAGGAATACAACGCCTATCACGGCATTCGTATATAAGGTGTATTCAGTATTATTCAGCAGCTTTATCGCTTGCTCATGAGCAAATTACCCTCCTCCATCCCCAGCTCCATCTTTCATCACTTGGCTTTCTGATATTCCTTGTTTTCCCGAATCAGACTCCCTTTATCTGGAATAATGTTGTTACACTACACTCTAAAAAGTGCTGGGTTAAATACAACCCAGTGCTGGGTAAAATAGGGACAAACCCAGCAATTAGGCTGTTCTGACCCAGCGGTTTGGTTGAATGTTTAACCCAACCTTCTGGGTAGTAACCCAACCGCTGGGTCAAAACAGCCCAATTGCTGGGTTTGTCCCTATTTTACCCAGCACTGGGTTGTATTTAACCCAGCATTTTTTAGAGTGTAATATGTCATTAAGAACATGATATCTGCTACATTTGGTTCTGTTCTGTTTACCCTAAGGGGTTATCAGTGCTCTCCCTGCTCATTCATGCTAGGCTGCATGGATGGCAAGGAGTTTTTACCCCAAACATAATCATACCGCGAATCCAAACTGTATGCTAAGTGTCAATCATTTTGATGATAGTGGTCCTGACAGAAAAGTATTCTTTTTTTTTCAGAAACAGAAAGTTTTTTGATCCCAAACTTTTAAATGGATATGTATGTTTTTTGTTTGTTTGTTTGAGTAAAAAGCTACATGAATTCAGTCTTTCATGCTCTGTGGGAGAGCTCAAAGTGATTTCTTTACTGGGCGCTGCTTGTTTACAGTCAAAGCATTTGGATTTACAGGGTCAGGGACTGACGACAGACACCTAAACACTAAATCCGCATGTTGAGACTTACTGGCAGTCTGTACAATTTACAGCCTGTCCGCAATGACAGCGGCTTTCTGTAACACAAAAAAACAAAGCTACACATTACTCCCCATAGTATAATATTTCAGCTAGCCCAAAATGGAAATACATTTTTGTGCATTCAAAGGACTGACTGGTACAACAGTTATGCTAAACTTTCCCAACAGAACGTCAAAGTATTTTTCTCAATGTGAAAGATCTTCAGGTGTTTTATAGAGTGAAATAGGCAGTAACAATGTGGCTATTCCTTTTTAGACTTTCACATTTTATTTCCTAGTTTCCACACCCATATGATTCATGCTGCTGCTATGCTTTTATGGACTCTCAGTAAGTCTCAGCACACCTTTTGGTAACAGCATGACATAATTATCTTAAACTGAGCCTGCGTGCTTCTCTAAGGGTTTGTCGTGCATCCTTATATTTAGTAGGTAAATTAGTTTCAATATAAAACACACTGTTGAAATGAAGTTGCATTGTCCTGGTGAGACCTGATTTCAGTGTGTTTACTTGCAATCAGTGCTTGTGCCCTGGTTATAGGTTTGAACCCACATTGACACAAACAACCCATTTGATTAAGACGCCAAATGCCAAACTCACATCTGGGACAGAGCGAAACTGAAAGAGAATGAGAGATACAGCGAGAGAGATCAAGAGGATGATGATGATGATGACAAGCTGTCTAAATGATAGCTTCAATCGATTCCCGCTCATTTGCGCTTTGTTTACTTCATTGTTCTCTGTTTTTGGTGTTTTTGTGAGAGTTGGTTGTGTGTTTGGAATGGATTGGTCTGGCTGTGGGAAAGAGCTGCTGTTGTAGTCTGTCTTCTCTGCAGCCTGGCTGTAACTTGGCTCACAGATGACCTAGTTTCTCATGACCAGAAGAAGAAATCTTTTCCTTCTTTTGGGGAACATGCACACATGTACACTGGGGTCAAAAAGTCTGCAACCACATTGAGAATGTGTAATTTTTTTCATTTAAACCTGGAAATAACCGAAATGTTGTGTAGACTGAAAGTTTTTGTAACCTAGTGGTGTGGAAGTAGCAAACGTTTTTTTCTGGTTACTGATGCCTTTGTAAAAATGCACTATTCACAGTCAACCATTATTCATTTATCTTTCTAAATGGTCATGTGATTTCAAAATGGCTGCCCCCATCTGGCAACTGGGTCCTCATAGAATAAAACAGAATATATATATATATATATATAATATCAGGGACGTTTCCTCCAAGTAGGCAAGGGAGGCAGTGTCTCCTCAAAATATTGGATGAGAAAAATAAAATTGTTGTACAAAAATAAAACAACGCCAATATTACAAAATATAGCCTAACATTAAAAAGTGTATAAATCACTTGTTTTTCAAAAGAAACATTGTCCAACAGCGACACCAGCAGGTAAAGTTACAGCGGGAGTCCGGGTCTCTGTCGCCTCCCCTGAGCTCATTGAGTTTTAACAGACCCCCTAAAGCGTGCGCTGACTTTGGTGGGGGGTAATTGAGATGAATGGGGGAAAATCACTTTGTTACATCAAAATAAGACTTAAAATGGCCTGAAAACTTGAACTGTGGGGGTTTTCAGTGAGTAATGAGCTTGGTGAAATTTAAAGTAAATCTCTGTGTCTGTGACCAATATTTACCGAGATGACTGATGACTGATGATATATATTTAGGATGCCCAGATATTTGCCCCAATTTACAGTCTGGAAGAGTCAGTGAAAGTTGTTAAAAGTCAGAGCCAGTCTGCAGATTTTCAGCAGTCAGACTTGACAGATTTCACAGAAAATCATAGTGTATGATGTGCACAGACTGACTTTTTAGCTTAGAATTGTTATAATTCTATCCAGTCAGAGGCTATCGAACATGTTTGATATTTTGAGCCTGTTTTAGAACACTTGTTGTTTGTCATGTGTCTCCTAGAAGAGTAGCAACCTTAAGGTATATTTTATTGGTTCATGCATTCACTGGAAATCAAACCCATGACTTTGGCTTTGTTTACGCCATTCTCTACTTTTTAAGCACAAATGCAGCACATTGACACATTTAAACATGCATTTGTCTACGCAGATCCACATCTTCTCTTGAAGGAATATGACATATCATGATGAGATAAGGCTGCTCTTCTGCTGGGCCGCTCTTGTTGGCTGCATTAAGCACCTGGGGGATCGTAGATAGGAATACTAGAGGCCTGAGATTTCAGCACCATCACTCCAAGCCAAGTGCATGAAAACACATAGAGAAGTTGGGTCAGTGCCACAGCATAAATCTGGGTTTACACCTTCCCTCTTAACACACTCTGTGTTCTGTCCAACACATTTGCACGCTTATGATCCTATTTTGCTCTGTCCGTGAAAATCAAGGCAATGAGGCAGCTGAGTACATTCAGCTTTGTAGATCGACATGACAGCCTGAATGTAAAATGCTAACCAGGTATATACAGTGCGATCCAATAAGACCACATAGAAAATCTTTAAACTGTTAAGAAAATATAAAACAAATATATACAAGTATATACAGAAAAGAATTTAACACTTTTATTCAGAAATCAAACTAATCACAAATAGCAGTAAAGACTTTTTAAAAAAATATTACGGTTTCCACAAAAATATGAAGAGCACAGCTGTTAGGTAGCATACACTTGCTGCACGCCTCACAAAACGTTCAGAAATGTCAGTGTCTATAAGAGAAGAGCAGACATATAGATAAATTTGAAAAAGTGTGACGACGCGATAGAGAACTCAATTCGGTCCGGTTTTCTGAGCGCACACAACTGAATCACGAACACAGGAAAGGCCTCTAAATCAGCGCACGAGTACTTAATTCAGTATTTCATTGAAAAGAGGTCCATGTTCTTGTTTCTTTATGAGAAGTGGTTTTATTTCATTTTAATATAAAGGCATGTTGTGTCACAGCAGTTAAATCTGTGTCTATATTGCATGTTCAAACCTCAATATCATTCATATTGATAGATTAATAGATGTTTTCTCCAGGAATATATAATGAGTTTGGAAATGTTTGCGAAATGCTTAATAATTACAATTACAATATAACTAAACACATTAGGTTTTAGTTGACTAAATCTACTGTAGATTTAGTTGACTAAAATCTTATAATATTTAGTCGACTAAAACTAGACTAGAACTAAAACAATTCAGATGATTAAAATATAACTAAATCTACATGCCATTTTAGTCAAAAGACTATGACTAAGTCTAAATCTAAATTTGCTGTCAAAATTAACACTGGCCTCCACAGCATGTGAATGTCTTCACTGCACTTAATTAAATTGGCACATTTTTGTTATTCACAATAATGTGCTCATCATATTTAACTTTTTTAGCATGTCTCTCACTATTTTATTTTACTGTTTGATCATGGGTATGAAGTGTCAGAACTTTTGGTTCCCATATAAAATCCCTGCTAAAACACCCTATCCGTTTAATGTCCCTCTGTGAGCTAAGTTCGGCCCTGTGAATTGGCCCCTTCACACATGCACCTCGGGGGAAGAGGCCTCTCAGTGGCTGCCGTCCTTTCCTAGACCTGAGGGAGCTTTTCCCCCATTACCCCATCACAGTGGTTGAGCCTGGGGTCCCACAACCATCTGGACTCCACCAGAGAGGGAGATCAGCCCAGATCAATTTTATGAGAGAATGGAGGAAGGTGAAATTAGCAGGAAGAGAGCATAGGAATGTTTATCACTCCATTTCTGATGACAGAGTTACGAAGTGCACTAGTAGGCAGTTAACATCAATGGCGATCTTTCTAACTCCCTGAAAGCCAGTTCTGCCCTCAAATCACCTCAAATATTTGTGGTTAACAGATAGATGTGCTATTAAATTGATTTTAAGTGTCCATGTAATAGCTTTTCTTGTAAAATGTGTGATAATGAGTAAAGAGCCTTATGTAATATGTCTGGGTGGTGCAGGACATCTATATTAGAGATACTTAAAGGGATTTTTCACCCCAAAATAAAAATGTCATAATTTGCACGCTGATGTCATTCCAAACAGGGTGGAATTTCTTTCTTCTGTGGAACCCAAAATATATTTTCAAGAATGTCTCAGTGTTGTTTTGGACTCTGTTTAGTTTAGTTTAGTTTAGTTTAGTTTTATCTGCTCTCTGTTACTCAGATAGCTCCTTACAATAAGCCAAAGGGGTCGTCTAACATGCAAGTCAGCTAAGGAATGTAGCAGTCGACAATGTTCAATTGTGTCAAAAGCTCGAGTGAAGTCAACAAAAACAGCATGTATATCCATTTTGGGGGAGCTGTTAAGTGCTTCATGCCAGTGCTGCAGAATTTGAATCAAGGCAGTGTCAGTGTTGACTTTAATTGAAAGTTAGTTGAAACATTCTTCAAGATATATGTTTTTGTGTTCCGTACTTTAATTGTGTAAAAAATAAAACTGCAGAAAGGACTTTATCAAACAGGTAAACACTCTTACCGCCGCTTCCAGCCTCCAGCTTCCATTGTTTAGCCAAACAGCTACTTCTGCCCTGATCTCTCAATGCTGGTTGAACCAAACTAGTGTTATTTTAGTATTATTTAAATACTGTTAAAGTATATAAATAATACTAAACTGTAGTGTTATAGCATAGTACTGTTATAGTATGCATTAATATTTTGAATTATTTTTCTTTCTCTCTGCTTTATTTTTATTTAGATAAATAGTATATTATTAGAAGGCCCACACTCTTGTTTATATAGTGAAAATACTGACGTTGGGCACATTGATTATACTTTAAACATTGATGTTCTCTTAGAAAAGAAGCAAAAATACTGACATTGTGCACATAATAACGATAAAATTCACTTACATTTTCAAGTAAACAGGAAGATATCATCCGATGAGTTGCAATATAAGTTTTATTCCCGTTATGCACAGGTTTTTGCAAGATATTACATCTATAGTATACTGTATATAGAAGTAATTTAAATGATTGATTTTGTTTTGTTTTGTTTTGTTTTGTTTTGTGTGGCCCACACTCTTGTTTATATAGTGAAAATACTGACGTTGGGCACATTGATTATACTTTAAACATTGATGTTCTCTTAGAAAAGAAGCAAAAATACTGACATTGTGCACATAATAACGATAAAATTCACTTACATTTTCAAGTAAACAGGAAGATATCATCCGATGAGTTGCAATATAAGTTTTATTCCCGTTATGCACAGGTTTTTGCAAGATATTACATCTATAGTATACTGTATATAGAAGTAATTTAAATTATTGATTTTGTTTTGTTTTGTTTTGTTTTGTGTTAGTTAACAAGGCAACATTTCAAATTTTCTTTTTTTAAGTTTGTTTTTTATCCAATATTTATATTTTATTTTATTCCAGCTTAATTTCAATTAACAATCAATAGTTTTCGTTTTAATTAACAATAACAACACTTAACACCAAAGAACACTGAACCAGACCAGACCAGTCCTTGTGACATGCCTGTTAGTACACTAAAATAACTCAGGCTGCCTTGTAACCTGAACCTGGCTGAGAGAGACAGAGATGAATCTGACCATGACACTTGGTGATTTTAAATCATGTGAGGGCCAGAGAACTGCTCCCTTACCAGCCCTAATTCGCTCTCACCCTGTCCAGCTATCACAGAGATGTTTATGGAAAGAGATTCATGCTGATGATATTTGTGTATGGTGTATTGTTTGAAAGATGGCACAGTGCTATAAGTAGCTACCTTTCAACCTTAAATTTTTATTTCTGTTTGCATAGTACAGTGTATTTCACACAATATGATTTATTACAAACAAGTGACCGCCAGTGTGAATTTTTACATAGTTTCTTTGTCTTATTCATAGTTTTGGTATTTTGGAAGAAATATCCTTTGAATGTAGTCAGCATTTTGTAATGCCATATTCATTACTTTCAGTCTATTTTACTGAACTGGAAAAGTTCAGTATTGATATATAATATCATATAAATTTAGTTACACCACACTTCAATTGATATTAAACAAAGAAAATGATAAAAAGAGACAAAACAGTAAGTCATAGTTCCCTGTCTGTCGTGATGACATTAGGAGTTTTACTTGGGAGCCCCAATCACCGTGATCGCGTTTCTCCTTTTTGAGGAAAGGACAAGAGCCCTCTGTCACTACCCATCCCAGTTTCTCTGCTCCAAGCAGGGGATCGCCAGCTAGTGCTCTGAGAGCAAATCCGCTGGGCAAATCCCCACGGACCTCGCACTCCTTACGCAGTGCTTGTTCCCTACTGCTTCGATGTGATTCCACTGGTCTGTCTTACGCCGGTCTCAGCATTTCATTCGGAGCGCCGCCAGAGGATCAGACCCAGAACTGACGGCCATGCTTGCCCGGGCAGTCGTGAGCATCAGGCTGGAGGTGAACACACCGCCCAGCCCTGAGCGCTCACGGCTGGATGATTGGTTTCTTGGTGCGGGGCGTGGCTCACAACCGCGTTCTTCCCCCGGATCCTTTCTTCCCCGAGGTGCATGTGGAAGTCACGAAGTCGTGGAAGGCCCCTTTTACGGCCAGAAGCCACTCATCAACTTCCTCCGTCCTCACTACCCTTGATGGCGGGGCAGCTAGGGGGTACATTGACGTTCCCCGGACAACACTGTGGCTGTATCGTACATTAACCATCAGGGAGTTCTACAATCACGTCGCATGTCGCAACTTGCCGGCCATCTCCTCCTCTGGAGTCAGACTAGGCTCAAATTGCTGCGTGCCGTCCACATTCTGGGGGAGCTCAACTGTGCAGCCCTCAGGGCAGCTCACTCTACCTGGAGATTGGTGACTCCTCCCCCAGGTGGTCCAGCTGATCTGGAGTCGATTCGGGGAAGCTCACGTAGATCTGTTTGCTTCCCACGCAACCTTCCACTGCCAGTTGTCCCACAGACATTATGCAAGGTCAGGGAGGGTGAGGAACAGGTCTTGCTGGTTGTGCCTTACTGGCCAACCCAGACCTGGTTTTCGGAACTCATGCTCCTCGCGACAGCCCCTCTCTGGCGGATCCCCCTTAGGAAGGACCTTCTTTCTCAGGGACAGGGCACCATGTGGCACCCACGTCCAGACCTCTGGAACCTCCACGTGTGGTTCCTGGACGAGACGCAGCAGACTTAAGTGATCTGCCACCGGATGTGGTAGACACTATCACTCAAGCCAGAGCTCCCTCTATCATTCAAGCTTAACCCCCTGGGGTCGAAGCCCGCATCAGTGCGGTCTGTCTCGTATTTTCTTTATGACCGCGAAAATAACTAAAAATACTCAGTGAGTTTTGATTGTACAGATAAGAATAAGGTATCGTTTGAAACTGCAAAGGGTCTACTTTTATTTGTGTATAGTCATAATAACAACAAAACAATGTGCTTTTAACAAGTAAAGAAAATAAACAGGTTGCGTTCTCTGCCGGCACTGTCTTTGTCACCTCTCTTCACAGACACGTAAATAAAACAACATGAATCTCCGCGAATACTTGCCTCAAAGACATGAGAAATATATGTATAGAAAGCTTGAAATGTCTACTTTTAAATGAAGTTAGTCACGTCCAAAACAAATATTCTCTGTTAAAGTAATTCGTATGAAACCAATGCGAGCTCCAGTTTTCCCATCTCAACTCATTATATCTAATGTGGTCACACCCAAGAGCCGATCGCGCTTTTCAGATTCTAAGCAGCCACATCGCCTCCGCGTAAACAAACGTGAAGACTTCATCATGGCTACTTTTTGTTTCTGGAAGAAGACGCACTGAGAGAAATAACCCAGAATTTACTTCACAACGTGATGCGTCACACAGCTAGTTCCAGTGGAGGATTTCACTCTGATGAGTAGCCTAAGTTTACTTGCATCTGTTGTTATTGTGTTATTGTGACATAACTTGTGCACATTTTACTAGTTAGACTTTTCCCAAACTATAATTCCTGACTACATGTATGAAATAAAGTGAAATATTTTGAAATATGTGTCATTTCATTGTCTAAATGTCAGGATGTTTGTTTAATGTTTTATAAGATATAAAACCACAATATATACAAGTAGTGTGAGTGTTAATACTATGAATGAATGTTTGGCACAAAGGTGTGTTACTCGTCAAGTCTCAGTTGTAATGACTTGATTACTTTTATTTTAGGGAATGAATTACTATTAATTCAGTCAGCCGTCAGGGCAGAAAGCAGATGTTCAGTGGGTCATGTGGCCTCACGCTGCATATCCCGTGCTTCCAGGCCTGAGGACGTGATTAGATTACCGTCCCTTTTCCTGTCTTGGATATAATAGTTGCACTCAGGGTGGGTCACAAGACATCGTGGTTTCTATATGTTGTGAACGAACCTTTTCAGTCCTTGATACAAAGAAAGCTTTGTTGTTTCTTGATTGGATCAGTCCATAATCACTCCTCTGAGTAGATGATGACAAGACTGGCAGGAAGTCGACCCAGAATATTGGAGTCCTGGGCTGGGAGTGATTAGCAAACCTCATGATGACTGATAAGGGCATATCAGTGTCCGTTCATGTACTAGAAATCCCTACACAGTGTTCAGATCAGTATGTTCAATCAAGTCAAGTCAAGTGTCCTTGACCTTCACTGTGTCTATTTTTATTATACTGTATTGTAAATAAAATAATAATAATCAAAAACCCACATTATTTTACTCTCCTCAATCTCTTTCTTACCTGCCTTAGTCACATTCATATTGATGGCCCATTATGGGAGGCCCTTTGTCTCTCAGGTGTGAATCACTAAATATTCATGGCCATTGTCACTCCCTCGCATACAGGCTTTCGATCATGAAACATGTTTTAAATCAATATATTGTTTTCTGTGAAGGAGTGAACAGGATAATTTTCACTTCATTTTGTAGCAAAAACTCTAGTCTACCACATCCAGTTCTCAAAAGTCTCATGAACAAATATCATGTATGTGTTTTATGGCCTTACTTCAGTGACTTAAAAAATTTTGTTTTTCACTAACCACGCATAAACATTGTTTTCTCAAAAACACAAACATGTACTTCCATGCTGCTCACATATTATTGTAGCCCAGTTTCTGCCGAATACAGTGTTATCAGACTTTAGCCATTAATATGTTTTTAAGATACTGAAAAAAAAAAAAAAATGTCAGGGCATGTCAAAACTTCTCCAGGGCCCCAAAACACCCTCAGACCCCAGAGGGTTAAGTTTAAGTGGAGTCTGTTTTCTGACTGGTGTTCTTCTCTAGAAGATCGAGAAGATCCCTGAAGTTGTCCGATCAGAGTCATGCTTTCTTTCCTGCAAGAAAGGTTGGAGCATAGGCTGTCACCCTCCACCTTGAAAATGAATGTCGCTGCTATCGCAGTGCATTACGATGCAGTGGATGGCCGGTCCCTGGGAAAGCACGACCTGATCATCAGGTTCCTGAGGGGTGCCAGAAGGTTAAACCCTCCTAGGCCACCCCTCGTGCCCTCCATCTCTCTTGTCCTGGCGGGACTTTAGAGGGATCCCTTTGAGCCGCTGGAGTCAGTTGAGCTTAGGATCCTGTCTCTTAAGACAGAGCTCTATCAATAGAGTCAGTGACCTGCAAGTGTTTTCGGTGAGCTAGGAGTGCCTAGTATTCGGGCCAGCCTAGTCTCACATTGTCATGAGACCCCGGCCTGGATATGTGCCCAAGGTTCCCACTACTCCCTTCCGGGACCAAGTGCTGAGCCTGCAAGCGCTGCCCCCGGTGGAGACAGATTCAGCCTTGGTATTGCTGTGTCTCATAAGAGCCCTGCGCATATACATGGACCGCATCTGGAGCTTCAGAAGCTCCGAGCAGCTCTTGGTCTGCTACAGAGACCAGCAGAAGGGAAAGGCTGTCTCCAAGCAGAGGTGGGCCCACTGGATAGTGTATGCCATCGCCTTGGCGTACCAATCCCAAGGCGAGCTGTGCCCCAGTCACCCGGAGTGTAACCTCCTCCTGGGCAGAGCTGTGGGCTGGGGTGACACCTAACATCTGAGCCAGTTTCTTCCCATGTGTTGGGTAATAGGTAAGTGGTGGGAAGAACTGGCTCGGTGTCACGTTTGCTGCGCCATTCCCCCTCACAAGGGGAAGCAAGCGCCTTTCCCTCTCCCAGTAGAGTTCCCCAGACGGCGAAGATTTTTTAGCTGAATCCTTGGTGAATCATAAAATTCAAGTCAGTGACTACTCTGCCGTGCAAATGCAAAAGACCATAACTTTGTATTTGGTCGAAAATTAGTTATTGATATTTTTGAGACATTCAAGATCTTTATCATGTGGATAAGTATCTTGAGTCAATTTTGTTGTTTTTTTCAAGAAAATGATGGGTTATCTTAACAGTAACTTTGAAAAGCCCAGGAGAAACCACGGCAGAATACTGTATAACACCAGTTACTGCTCTTTGACTTTGTTTTGGAATGCTCAGATTGAGTTACGGTGCTCTGCCTTTGTTTAGCCGTGCGTCAGTGTGAAGTTACTGTGCCAGCCTGGAGTTATACGGTATTCTGCCTTTGTTTTACTGTCTATTAAAGTCTGCCGTGTTTCAATTATGGTGTATCTTGTGTTATTTCATACATCTGTCTGCAATTTTTAATAAATAATCTTTAAACTTTTTTTTCTTTATTATAATGCAGATTATTCACTCAGTGCTAGCCTGTTAGTCTGGGTCTGCCCACTTCTGCACGCATGTGGACTCGAATGCCGTGACAACGTAGCATATCACACATAAAATCAGTAGAGTTCGCAATTAGAGTCAGAGTACAGTAACTTCAAAATAGGAGTAAAAATCAAGTTTGAGCTAATAATTTTTTTTATAGATAATTTTCATTACTAAAACATCTAACTGCCACATACCTATAATAAACTTTTTTTTCTTTATTATAATGCAGATTATTCACTCAGTGCTAGCCTGTTAGTCTGGGTCTGCCCACTTCTGCACGCATGTGGACTCGAATGCCGTGACAACGTAGCATATCACACATAAAATCAGTAGAGTTCGCAATTAGAGTCAGAGTAAAGTAACTTCAAAATAGGAGTAAAAATCAAGTTTGAGCTAATAATTTTTTTTATAGATAATTTTCATTACTAAAAAATCTAACTGCCACATACCTATAATTACTTTTGTCTGGACAAATAAAAATCTTTAAAGTCATTTTTCTCAGTTTCACACTCTAGCGAGTTAAGGTCTTTTGCCTTTGTAGGGCAGTACTGTCACTTGGATAGTTAAAAAAGCAACACAAAATTAATACCTGTGGCTCAATATATTGAGGTCATATGAAGCGAATCAATCAATCTGTGCAAGAAACTGAACGTTATTTACAATATTATTACCTTTAATCGATAGCCTCAAAGCAGACAATTTGGAGTGATGTCCGGTTCACAAACAAACCATTATTTTGAACTAGTTATTTTTAGTGAACTGGATGAATAATTTTTTTGAACCATTGTCTCTATTGTCATGTACATATACTGTATGGTTAACCGGCAAGGTGGAGATTTTTCTCATGCCGTTGTCTAGACTGTATTCCAGGAGGGAATCTCCAGAACTGGCAAGACCACAGCAACAGAATGTGGCACCATGTTCTCATAATGAGTTCCCAGGAGAAGAAGAGCACATACTTTCCACATACACTCACCTACAGCCTTCAAGAACTTCCCATTTTTCCTTTGAATCAAACACAGATTTTTCTTTATAACACATTTTAAGAATCTCCCTCTAATTTCAAGGTCACTTGTATCAGTTTATTTTTCTATACTCTAGTGTTATGTACAGAGATAGACAAGTTTTTATGTAATGCTTTAGGTGTCAGATGAAGGCTTTCCCAGTTCTTGCTGGAGATGACAAACATTTCTTGAGAAATGATGACCTCACGAGGTCAATGTCAATATATGGGAGGGGATCCTATATAGTGAAGTCCAGCCCTTGCAACAGGCCTCCTCTGAGCCGCTCTGAAGGGTTTCCCCCTCTCTCCAAGACTTAGAATCACACAGCCAAAGCACAGATGAAACAAGACCTGTTGGGCAGCTGCCAAACACAGCAAACTACTGCAGATTCTCTACTGCTCTCAGAACACGTGACTTAATGGTTTCAAGGTTCGTAAAGGAATAGTTCACCCAAAAATGAAAATTTAGTCATTTACTCACCCTCATGTCTTTTCAAACCTGATTTTCCTTCTTCTGTGGAAAACACACACACACACAAATTAATGCATTGATCAGTTTTTCTTTTTCAATTGCAATTACAAAAAATGTGAACTGGAGCTTTCAAGTTGCAACAATTGCACAAAAGCATCATATAAGTTGTCCATGCAACTTGTGCGCTATGTACTAAGTCTTCAGAAACCATACTATAGCGTTGTGTTAGAATTATATATACATTTAGGGTGTTTTTCACAGAATAAAAATTAATAACAATTAACAATAATAACACTGATGAACATTCATAAGAGACATAGCAATGTGAAGGCCCAAAATATACATCAGATCAAATCACATCATCACATCAATCAAATCAAATCAAATCAAATCAAATCAAATCGAAAAATTATATTTCAATGCTCTTGTGTTCTCTCACAAAACTTTTGCGTTCCCCCAAGAGACTTTGCATTCGCTCACAAAACTTTTGTGATGGAAATCGTATAAGGTGAGAGGTTCACGAATCAAACTGATCTAGTTCTTAAGTTCACATCAAACTGATCTATTTCTTAAGTTCACTCACTGATGAATCAATGACTGCATGATCCAATCCTTAATGAATCTTGAAAGTTGCAGTCCTCTTTTATACTGGTACAGCATGGTGCTAGCAACAGCATGATCATTGGTTTGATTTCCAGGAAGAAAAAAAAAAGCAAGTTGCTTTAGATAAAATAAAGAAACTTTATTTTATCTAAACCAGTACTGATACTGGTACTGGTGGTTAGGGGTTCCACCAGTTTTGTCTGAATCTATACATTAATTAAAAAAAAAAATCATTAAAGTGTAATTCATACACTATTGTTTAAAATTATGTGGACAGTAAGATTTTTTTAATGTTTTTAAAAGAAATCTGTAATTCTCTCCAAGGCTGCATTTATTCATTCCAAACAGTAAAATCAGTAATATTGTGAATATTATTACAATTTAAAATGTATGTTTTAATTCATGCTGAATCTTGAAAACTGTAGTCCACTTTCATTGTAATTGCATACGAAAAAATGACCAGTAGATTCTTCAAAAAGCCTATTAATCCCTTTAAAATCTTCCCAAAGGGTTCAAAGTATCTTTTCTTGTAAAACATCCTGGGTTCTTTCTTTTCACTTTTTCGTCAGCCTTCGCGGTTTAGATGGCGTTAGCGTGAATCGATAGGAAAATATCCAGAGCATCAAAGCAGAAACAGTCTTTAGTCATTAAAGACTTCCACCGTGTGTATATTACTGTGATGAATAACACGGGTCAAGTTCATTTCTTTATAGTGTTTACCAGAAGTGCCTTCTATTTTTACCATTAGACTTAATTACACATAATCTCTTGCCAAGCATGAGGAACCCAAAAAAGCTGTGTTAAAAAAAGACTTCCTCTCTTATTCTTTTGTTTTCTTTCAACAAGAGTTTGTTCTAATCATCCCATGAAGCCATTAACTTCCTGATTTGATTAAAGAGAGCGTGGTGATTGGAAACATACATCTGGAACAGGAGGGCATATGACACTTTCTGGACTGTGTGTGGCAGCAGCGGTTTTGTTCATCTGTCGGAGTCTGCTTACTCTGTCGGGAACACTGTGGATGGCTGCGGCTGAGTCAGTGTGACTGTAGATGCAGAGCCTCTGTCACGGCTATGAAGTTTAGCTTCAGTTTAGCTTCAGTTCGGCCCCACCTGACTGACCTACATTCAGAAGGACCTGCTCCAAACGGATCCATACCACATGCCTGAAAGTTTCCTTAACATTGCAAGACACAATGTTAGCATATGGGCTAAATTTTCCTTAACATCAGGCCCACACAGAATCGGCGCACACAGAATCAAGTGATTTCCATGAAGTATGTGTTTGTTAATATTTTGGCTAATTTTATTGTTCTGCTGTTTAATACATCTTATGGTTTTTCAAGAATTGTTAACCAAAATGAGCTCAAAAAAGTAAACTCTGCAGAATCTGGCTGTGCCTACTTAACATTCACATCATTTTAAGAAAACTTTTTCCCTCGGGTTTACAGAAAATGATTTGTGGTGTTTGATCATTTAAGCTTGCTAGTTTAGTTGTCTGAGGAAACCAAAATATTTCCATTCGCATGCTCTTCAATACAGACTTTAATCTCCTGGCTGGCTGCAACACGCAAGAAAACATGAAGTGAAGCTCCTTTTCAACAGATGTTGTTCTGTTTTCTCCCTCAGCAGCTGCCTGAACCAGACATACAACGGTTTTTGAGCCAGAGATTCATAGCAGCCCATTGGAGATTCCCTGTATAGTTTAGCTCAGAGGATTTGATAGTGATTGCTCGGTACAAAATCTGTGTGCCAGTAGCAATGGCCGATCATTGTCTTGTACTGGTAGAGCAAGCAAGCAACGCTATTGTTGGTGGTTTTCTGCTACCTTGTTTTAAGGGTCAGACTTTTGGTCTGAATATGTTAATTTAGGGTGACCATATGTCCTCTTTTTCCTGGACTTGTCTTGACCGGGATTTCTAAATTCCATAAAATGTTGCCTTATTGGCTTTGTTTTTTTATTTTATTCATACTTGCTGAAGGTAATGACTGAAAAGTAGTTTGACCAATATCATGCATGTGAGAAGGTGGGATCTACAGAGAACGGTCAAAGCAATGAAAATATGTGTACACATAAGGTATGAGGACTGTAGAGAGCATGTCAATGGGGGACAAGTGTCTGAGACTGCAAGCCTGAGAATGCACGTCTGAGAGTGCACGCGCCAGGCTGCAGCCAGACCCTTTTGCAATGGGGGGGGAATCCAAAATTTGGCCACATTGTACTAATTCCATTCCCTTATTTTAGTTAAATCTCGGCCACAGTTTAAAAAGGCATATATATATAACTTTTTATGAAACTACTATCTCACTGAGATGTGGAAGATGAAGTTCTCGTTTGGTTGTAGATGTGTAGTAACAAGTGACACAACAAAACCAGATGCATGTCCATATTATAATCAACAAGTTCCTAGACACAGTGTAAATAAAACATTTATTGTGCCCTGTAGAAAGTGACAGAACTGTAAACAGTCACATGAGTGGCAGTTTGAAACGGGAGCATTCTAATATTGTCACATTGTTCACTTTCTGTGTATAATTTATTTAGGATTTGAATAACAGTTTTGTTTTCCATGCTGCTGTTTTTCACGCGTCACTGCACAAGTTTATAATTCTGACAGTTGTTTGGGGGGAATCCAAAATTTGGCCACATTGTACTAATTCCATTCCCTTATTTTAGTTAAATCTCGGCCACAGTTTAAAAAGGCATATATATATAACTTTTTATGAAACTACTATCTCACTGAGATGTGGAAGATGAAGTTCTCGTTTGGTTGTAGATGTGTAGTAACAAGTGACACAACAAAACCAGAATGCATGTCCATATTATAATCAACAAGTTCCTAGACACAGTGTAAATAAAACATTTATTGTGCCCTGTAGAAAGCGACAGAACTGTAAACAGTCGCATGAGTGGCAGTTTGAAACGGGAGCATTCTAATATTGTCACATTGTTCACTTTCTGTGTATAATTTATTTAGGATTTGAATAACAGTTTTGTTTTCCATGCTGCTGTTTTTCACGCGTCACTGCACAAGTTTATAATTCTGACAGTTGTTTCCACCTCTTTTTGACTGACTGGATATATTCTCCCCGATCATTGGTGGTTTTTGATTGGCCGTTGCATTGCTAGACAACACACATCGCAACGCAATACACATGCACATCATAGATCATAGATCATAGATTTCAATTTTAGCCTGTTTTCCACCATGTGCAGGTGTTAAAGCAGAATGATGTTTGGTGTTTCCTGCCCTCTGATTATTTGCACCATAAGGACTTGGCTACGCAAACGCACACTAACACTTTGGCCTTCGTCAGATGTCTAACGTTTCTCATCTTCCCCACTGTAGGCCATTGATATAAGGTCTCAGAGGTGTAGTAATAAGTACATGTCACCACTTTGAAGCAAATAATTTGAACCTTGACCTCACACATGTTTACACACATATGTTTGCACGTATGCGTCCTGGACTACGATTGTACGTTTGTGCGTGTGCATAAATCACAAAGAGAGCAATTGGCTCTGGCCCAAAACATGAAGTCAGCCACTGTATGGAAGATCAATCTATCGTTGGAATGATTCAGGGCGAGAATATAAAGCTGGATTTATGGCCGCAAACCGTTAAGGGTTGTCCATGTTAGCGCTGAACTATATCACTAATGACTAATAGTCACTGCAACCTTTTCCCAAGTGCAATTTCATCATATGGCATGCAACGGAAAGCATCGTAAGCATCCTCTGTAGTATCGTAACGATTCACCACGGCTCATCTTTCAGCAGTGTAATGCTCCTGCGGATCTCCAGCATTTTGTGTTTACTTGGAATCGCAACAAATTAGTCAGATGTCTTGCTTACTGCTGATTGCTTTGTTTTTCCATTTTATTTAGTGTGCCAAAGCATAATCATCCATAAAAACAGTCCACGAATTATGGCTCTTGTTTCTTGACCACTTCTCAAAAGAATCACTAGTGTACGGGACACCAGGGGGAGTCAAAGCAACAAGTATACTGTGGGTTTATACCAAATTTTAAATGTTTACTGAGTAGTAAAAAAAATATAAAATATTAAAATATAGAAAATATTTAAATATTACTTAAAAATAGCTCTATCTTGCCAGATAATTAACAGATAATACACAATTTAAAAAAAACAATTCACACAGTGTAATATTTTACTGTTTTAGTTTACAATTGTAACTTTATTTTACATAATTGCCATTTGATCATTTTAATTTAATTTCAACTTTTTAACTTAAACGCAAATTTATTTCTCAGTTGACTTATTTCTTGTAAAATTCAACACTGTATCTCAGCTGCAACTTTAATTCCCTTTCAGTCGGTCACTCCGAGTCACGTCGGTGACCGATGAAATGGGATCTCGCTTAGAGAGACCAATCCACTTCGAATGTAAACTAAACGAGCCAATGCACATTTTCATGCGATGATTGCATCCAGCTGCCGCTGATCACAGCATGGGATCCCAATTCGTCGGTCACCGACGTGATGTCTCCGTTCCCTCCTTCAGGGAACGAGGGTCACATACGTAACCGAGACGTTCTTAAAATTGTTACTTTATTCCCCATAATTGCATCTTTATTTCTTGTAAAATTCAACTGACTTTATTTCTCATAAAATTAAAACATCTCCACCACGACTTTATTTCTTGCAATAATGACTTTGTTTCTCATGATTACTGCTTTATTTCTTGTAATATTCAACTTTACATCACAGCTGTGACTTTTTTTCTCAGAATTGTGACTTTATTTCCTATAAAATTAAACTTTACATCTCAGCTGTGACTTTATTTCTCACACCTGTGACTTTATTTCTTACAACTGTTACTTTATTTCCCATAATTGCAACTCTGTTTCTCGTAAAATTAAACTGTGCATCTCAACTACAGCTGTCACAATAGTGACTTTATATCTCATAATTGCTACTTTATTTGTCATAAAATTCAACTTTACATCTCAGCTAAGACTTTATTTCTCACAATTGTGACATTATTTCTTGCAGTTGCCAAATTATTTCTCAAAAAAGTCAACTTTGTCTAGACTGCAACAATTTCTCATAAATTGTAGCTTCATATCTCGACTATAACTTTTATTTCTTACCATTGTGACTTTACTGTAAAATTCATAATTGTGACCTTTTTTGTTTTAATACATGTTGTTTACGTCATACACTATACACAGGTGTGCATAAATTCAAATCAGAGGATTGGAGAACTTGGGTCTGGGTCAACTGACAGTTTGTTTACTTATATGCCTGGATTTAAATCAGTGCTCCCTTGATTTACCAACTAGCTGTGACCGGGCAGAGGTGGTTCCACAGTAACAGGACATATGTGCTTTGCACAGAGTTCGGCTGATTGTGTAATGATGAGCTCCTGCTGAATTTACTACATCCAGAATCTGCTCCTAATGGAAATTTAATGGGCACCGGTAATAAAGCTGTCTCACTAGGAAACAGGGAGGTTAAATCAAAACCCAATCAGACAACAAGGGAAGTCAGAATAAGACAAAGCTTACAGGAAAATGTTCTTCATCATCAGTTTACCCCAAAAGCATCACCAGGCAGTCATGTTCGTTGGGGGAGAGAACCCACATTGTTTCTCTGTGGAAACATTTGCAGAGCGTTTCTACTTTGTGGTTTAACAAAATAAATATACCTGACTTTAACAGCACTGATAACTGCGCCAAACTTTGTTTCGCTGGATTAAGAAATGTGTTGAGTGCAGCAAAAGTTCCCTTGCTTGATGTGGAAAGCAGGACCTTGATAGAAGGCCTGTAGGCCTATGAAAATAAATCTAGCACATTGACAGACGGGCCCAAATTTTGGCTGACCCAGTTCTAGGGGAAATTTGAAATGTAAATGAAACAAATGAGGGGTGCAGAAGAAAAGACCGTGAGGAGTTAGAAAGAGAAGACAGAATGTTGCCAAGTTCTGGCCACTGCACTTGTAATCTGGGATGGGGTGCTGGTAAATAATGGTTAAGAATATTGACAGAAAGAATAAAAGCCTTGAGAAACAGACAGGGGATCCCTAAATGTGGAGCTGGCCATGATTGAGGGATTAAAGAGGGTTTAAGAAAGACAGATTTTAACCTCTATTTCCACCAATCCACAATAATCACTTTACACCAGTGATCATAATACCTGCACCCCATAGGAGCTGTGAAACAGCAACCTGACAGCTTTAATCTCCCGTGCTCTCATTCAGAGCCGGTGTGCTGGAGTGATTCAGTCAGGAGATTTCTGGAATGCTCTGGTCCATGAAGCATATCAAGTCAAGTCAAGTCAAGTCTGCTTTATTGTCAGTAGTGTGGGTCGGTGATGGTGTGGGCCTCCGGAGCAGACCGAGATCCCGCAGCTCTTCGGCGTGCGCAGAGTTTAACTCTAAAAATGTGGTTCTGCCGACATCGAGCAGAAACTCACGACTGTATGCGCGCTTAGAGACAGATAGACGTGACGAATACGTACAAAAACACTGCGACTCGCAAGACAAAAAACACGAAAACACATTTATGTCGGGAGAGAGAGAAGCCGCAGCGTGTGAACGCGCCGCCATCTTGAGGGACATAGGAAGAGCAACTCATTATATCTCTCACCTGTCTCTCAGCAGCTCTCTCACTGAACGTCCTGGCTATCTGTGATGTGCTTCGTTACAAATGTGCATGTGCGCTGCTCTGACAGGATGGAGAATGTTGCAGCACCACGTGAAGGAACGACTGTGCAGGGTCTTCCTACAGTTTGGTGGATTTTATCTCCCAATGAATCAATACTGCATATTTTATGTTATCAACTTTCATGCTACATGATTTTTCATGCACAGATGTACCCTAAAATAGCACTCATCTAGCAACAAATGCGAGCAAAAATCAACGTTGGCAGGTATGTGAAACAGTGGTCGGGAACGCAATATGTTTTAGCGCCATTATCAAATCACAAAGACTGCATTGTAATTATATAAATATATAATCTGATGCACTGCGTCTTTCAGAGTGAAGTGCAGCACTATGATTCTTTGCATTTAAAAGATGCAATATGCTTCAAACATTTTGTAATAAATTTGTAAAAATATTAGTATTGTAATTGTACTGTTGTTAAATAATAATAATAATAATAATAATAGATGTGTCTTAGTACCAAAGAATAATACTTTTGAAATAAAGGTTACATACTATATATTTTTAAATGAGCAGTTTTGAGTATTAGTTTATACATTTACCTATTCCTTTTGACATAAAATACAATTTATTGTGGTACATATTTTTCTTTTTAATGTGTAAAACCATTAAATTAGTTAGTGGTGGAAGTGACATCATTTCCTTGGAGTGAAAGCACCTCAAAAAACAAGGTTAATATTAGTCAATATGTTTTTCTCTTTACCTCATTTTCCGAAGACTTAATCTGAAGACTTTGAAGAAGCAGTCTATTAAAATTCTTCCTAAATTTTCGTTCCTAGCTAGTAATGAGCTTCTTTAGCTTAAAATGTCCACCCTGTTAAGGTCCACCCTGTTACACAGTGCAAAAATGTCATGTAACAGGGTGGACAAATTTCCTAGACCACTTGTGAAATACTTGGTCAGGATTATTATGTTCTGCTAGCCTGAGCTTGACCAGTGTGTTTTTTTCTAAAGACAGACGTTTTCTCCCTCTGATAAGACTAAACAATTGTTGATATGTTTAGCTTTTTTTCAGCAAACCTGCTCAGTCTAAAATTCACCAAACTGTAGGAATGATCCTGCATGTCATTCAGGTAGTCTTGCAACTGTGTGTGAGTAGAAAAAAAACACATGTGGAATGTTGTCACTAACATGTTTTGAGTAATTAGTCTTGATTGATAAAAGATGAAGAGTCAGTCCAGCAGTCAGCCACACACACCAGACTGCTGCACATGGGAATCTTGGCCTGCGTGTGGTGCATTCATAACTCCTCATTCTCCCATGTGGAGATGCAGTAGACAGAGTTCAGCCTGGTCACCGCTCTGCTCTCATTCGGTCTTTCTCTCTCTCTCTCTCTCTCTCTCTTTCCTCATTCTTGCTATGGGAATCTGACAGCATTTATCCTACAGGCTCTGCTCCAGCTAAGAGGAATCGTTTCAGGAAGACAGACGTTTTCTCCCTCTGATAAGACTAAACAATTGTTGATATGTTTAGCTTTTTTTCAGCAAACCTGCTCAGTCTAAAATTCACCAAACTGTAGGAATGATCCTGCATGTCATTCAGGTAGTCTTGCAACTGTGTGTGAGTAGAAAAAAAACACATGTGGAATGTTGTCACTAACATGTTTTGAGTAATTAGCCTTGATTGATAAAAGATGAAGAGTCAGTCCAGCAGTCAGCCACACACACCAGACTGCTGCACATGGGAATCTTGGCCTGCGTGTGGTGCATTCATAACTCCTCATTCTCCCATGTGGAGATGCAGTAGACAGAGTTCAGCCTGGTCACCGCTCTGCTCTCATTCGGTCTTTCTCTCTCTCTCTCTCTCTCTCTCTCTCTCTCTCTCTCTCTTTTTCCTCATTCTTGCTATGGGAATCTGACAGCATTTATCCTACAGGCTCTGCTCCAGCTAAGAGGAATCGTTTCAGGTACAATCCGGAGCTGTAAGCTGCAGATGGTGCCGGGAAACAGTAAGGTTTAGCAGTGTTGCTAAATGGGTTTTAGTGTCACAGTTGGGTCAGGAGATATAATTGATCTTTTTCAGTTGTCATTAAAGCCAGACTAAAAAAAAAAAAAAACTTTTTTTTTTTTAGCTTTGGATGAACTAAGACAGAGACAGTATGATGAGAAGCAGACGGGCCACTGCAAAATTGTAACTCTCAATAAGTATTGCATTTCAGTTGAAAGAGCCTGTCATTTTTGGGGGGCAATACTTATTTAATTATAAAATATTTATTATATATAATGTTAATAACAATATACAATTTACACAATTATACAATTCAATTTACATAATTTAAATTTATTATAATAAAAATTGTATATAATAAAATATATTATATGAAATGTATCACATAAATGGTAACACTTTAGTATAGGGACCAATTCTCACTATTAACTAGTTGTTAATTAGCATGTATATTACTAGCATATTGGCTGTTAATTAGTAATTATAAAGCATATAATTGTGCATGACCAAATTCTGCATTCTTAATCCTACCCAATACCTAAACTTAACAACTGCCTTACTAACTATTAATATGCCGTAATTAGGAGTTTATTGAGGCAAAAGTCATAGTTAGTAATTAGTTAACTGGACTTTGAAATAAAGTGTGACCAATATGAGCATTTTTTTACATTTTTATAAGGATTAAGTTCTCCCTGATATTTTTTGTTATTATAAAGAAAATATGACATTTCTGAAAACATTTTAAGTAAACGATGAATATTTTAAGCAGTTTTCTTAAAATATTAATCAATCAAATATTAAGATTAAGATTTTTTTTCCTGACATGGCACAGGATTAGTGCAGATTGTAGCACAACAGTGCAGAGCCTTGAAATAAATACATTTATTTAGTTATCTAAATATTTATTTATTTATTTCATGGTTATGATGTGTATACTTAAATGCATTCAGTGTGTAAGGAAATTAAATTTAGTATGCCAGTTTTTTCTAGTCTGTCTTAGACACTCTGTTTTGTCATTGATTCATTGAAATTTTGGGTAGTATTTTGAGTTAAACAAGTATTTTGAGACTACTGTTGTCAGATTTGATTGCTGATTTGAAATTGTACAAAGAAAATGCAGAGTGTATGTATTGGTGAACATGTGGAGACAGCTTGGACTCCATATTAAAGCCTGTGTCCATGTATACACTTGTAGTCAGGCTTTAGGTATGCTATTTATCAAACGACCTCATTGTGTGAGTAGAGTCCAGTAGAGTTCATCTTTCTTTCAACAATCTGGCTTGAAGAGAGTGTGTCAATCTCAGGACAAACAACATTTTCATCTTTAAATGCCCCATCTATCTATCTATCTATCTATCATCTATCTATCTAGAAAGTCACATTGACCTTCACCCCTTGTTGCTTGTGTCTTTGTCAGAACTCTTGGTTTTATTTCTTCCTCGGTCTTTTCTGTCAAATGGAAGCTCTGTGATTTTAGTGGCCTCCTATGGAGCTCCTTGAGCTCTTGTTATGACCTGCTTTATGTGTCCTGCTACAAATGGAAGTCGTGTTACGCTTGGGTGGATCTGCCTGCTCAAATGTTTTCCCCACTGCACTGCCACACAGGCTGAGATTTCAGGCTTCAAGAGCAATATTTAAACTGCTCTATATGTGCATGTGAAGCTGTTTGTTATGACTCATGCTTTTCCACGGAGTCTCTCAGCTTGAACATATGCTGCCTTCCCCTCCTCAGAAGTTCTGACTTTTTCTGTTCTGAAAGTTTGGAAATCTTAATTATGATGTACATTCAAGTCAATTTGGTCAGAATCAAAGTGATGCAGAGGTAATGTCACTTGCCAAGATAGAAAGCATTTTTAACACTAGTGTAATGAAATTAAGAGAATTTTATTATTCCTGTCACCTCATAAAGATAATTAAATAATCACTGTTTTTCATTAACAGCTCATAAATTGTATAGAACCTAAGCTTTACAGTCAACATTTACCATTACAACTTATAATTAATACCAATCTTTCATTATCTCAGTCATGTTTTTAAGAACACCTCAGAGGAATGAACGGGAGATTTCAGACAGATGTGCTCATAAAGTGGCAAAAAGTGATTGAATGGTTTTGTTACATGGGCTAGAATGACATTTCAACGCTTTTTAAAAAAAATCTTATCTGCCATATCTCTTTAAAGAATCTGTTAAATTATAACTGCAAATCGTGACTTCAAGTAATAAGATTATGTGAAGAGAACTGTTCCTAACGTTTCAACAGCACATTCACTATGAAAGTATGAACTCTTAGTTACTATCCGCATTTCAATGACCAGTTGTGATGGTTAATTAAAATTAAATTATGTTAATTTAGTAGCATTAATTGCAAATGTCTACATTCGGGAATGAGGGTTAACACACAGTTTAATCCAAAGCATCAACTTCGAGATATATATATATATATATATATATATATATATATAAACTGTATTTATTATATATTTTTATATATTTCCAATATTTATATAATTCCAATATTTCATTGTGTATTATGTATTAAACTGCAAAATGTAAATGTATTAAAATTTAATTGAAAACTATCTAAACACTAAAGTTTGTCTGGGAAAATAATGAACAACATTTGCTATGGTAGGATTGGTCGGCAATGTTTGTTTCCACCATCATTATTTAGTTCCAGGACACTTATGTTGTAATTTAATGCAACTTGATTGCATTAACCTATAAATGTGGTTTTGTGTTGGTGTGTTTGTATATTTCTGTGTTTGTGTGAAGATTCAAAGTCTAAAAGTTCAGTTGTTTATTTGAGAATGGTTCACCTGTTACAGCTTATATCTTCCAGGGAGCATGTGAGTGAGTGTGTGTGTGTGTGTGTGTGTGTGTGTGTGTGTGTGTGTGTGTGTGTGTGTGTGTGCGTGTATGATACAATAACTCTTTGCAGCAGAGATGTGATTCAGACAGCTCCAGATGGATCTCATTGACACTATTCACTTTGATCAGAGTGAAATCCTGCTCTTCACATATAGAAGACTGTATCTGTTTGTATTCTGGTTGCTTTAAACTTTGGACACATATGTGAGGGTTCATTGGTGTGTGAAGCATTTTCTTTATAACTCAGGCTCTGTCACGACACTTCCCTCACCAGAAGACCTCCCCTGAGTTGCTAAGGAGAGCCAATGATGTTTTATGAAGACAATGGAAACACTGACCACACTGCTGTATCACATGCAAAGACACACACATGCTTCATGCACATCAGTGGAACAAGACAATGTTGCTTCTTTGTTGTGTGTCAAATGAAAATCGATAATTTTCAAAGCACACAATTTTGCTCAACGAATATTAAATACTAAAATCTCAAATTCATACTCCTGTTCAAATTTATTCAGGTTAAAATCCCACGCTAGCACACATGAATTTATCCTTTTGTAATGAAATGAAGTTTTAATTCAGTTCCAGAAGATGTAATGGATTAACTTGGCTTCAAAGTAGTGAACTATTTATTGTGTTCCTGTGGCTCAAACATAACATGGCACTAGCAACGCCAAGGTCATGGGTTCAATTCCCAAGGAATGCATGAGCTGATAAAATGTATATCTTGAATGCAATGTGGATAAAGACATCTGCCAAATGCATACATGTGAATATATTTAACTTTATCTCTAAAAACACTTGCTACAAATGAATAAAAAATTGGAAAACAATCCCTTCAGAGCAGTCATAGCAATAATTTCAATAACAGAAATTTTATTTTTATTATTTTATTAAAATAACATTAAATTATTTTATTGAATCATAATTTGAAATTATTTTCAGTTCATCTGTATTTTTTAATGAAGGATTGAACACTAGAATCCAAGCTAGAACAAAAGATTAGAATATTGAAGAGTGTTGGTAGTGGACTAATTAGCATTACCCAGAACATCCTAGTAATCCAAACACCCTATAACTGCAGTGACTTAAAAGTATTTATGTGTTTATCTCTCTTTCTCTCTTTCAGCTCTTGGACAAATCATGCTGTATGTGGATGGAATGAATGGGCTTATCGGACACAATGAAACTGTACAGTGGCTTTACACACTAGTTGGATCAAAGGTAAAAGACATATATATATATATATATATATATATATATATATCAGCTGATATTTAATATTTAATTGTGCTCACTTAAAGTTAATGTTTAAATTAACTAATCATTTAACTAATACAAATAATTAATCTTTAAACAAACTAATAATTTAATTACACTGTTAAGTGTAATTTTTAAGCAAATCTCAAAAGGAATATCCATTTTATAATGTTGTGGTGTTGTGATTTATTTAAAACAGTTGATTTTAGTTTTTAGTGTTTCACTCTTAATTTAGACAAAATAGCCTTGAAGTAAAAGTAGAGGAGAAACTTTTGCTTTGAATATCCAGATCTATTATGTTGTTCAGAGGTAATGAATTCAGTAAGGCCTGAATGGTGTTTTTTCTTGTATTTATGTTCTTTTTAGCCAATGTTTGCAAATGTTTTAAGTTAGGGCAGCTTCCAGGTGTGCCAACTTGAACAATACTCATAGGGTGGCGTAGTTTTGCACGCAGTGTTCATGACTGACTTTCCTGTTTTTTCCCTGTATTTATGCTCTTTTAAGCCAATGTTTGTAAAGCATGCTTTAACTCAGCAGGGCAGCTTCCAGGTGTGCCAGCACACAGAGTGTGGCACGGTTTCGCACGGCACAATCCAGTGTTCTGGACTGATTTCCTTTCTCAATCCTGTCCAGCCATCTAGTGGCAATATGAGCACATGTGATGATGACACATGGATGTGTGTGCTAGAGGTTGGATGAGAATGGATGTTTGTGATCACCACATCAATAGATATTTTTATGGAGTTCTGTGCTGGATGCAGCAGTGATTAAATGCATTTCCTCTTCTCTCTCTTTCTGTTATATGGTACATATGAAATACACAGTATGGTTTGAAAAAGCAGCTCTTATTTTATTAAACACAGATCTGTTTCTACTCCTGTTTGTCCACTCCATACACACATTCACATTCCTGAACCTGTATGTTTTGCTCTTCTTTTCTTTTCAATTTTCTTTTTTTTTCCTGTGGCTCTTCTCTTTTTTTTACTGTTTCCTTATCAGAGAAACACAATGGCTCAATATCTCCATGTCTGATTCATTTAAGAAAGTATATACAATTTTGCAAAAGCAAAAATCCTTTGTTTTAATCATTTTTAAATCTGTAATTTTTGTTTTCCTCTAAAAATATCCTGATGAGAAATTTTCTTTGAGAAGAAAATCTGTATACGGGAATAAATCCTGTTTTTAGAAAATATGTTATAAATTGAGTTTATTTTTTAACTCATTAGCAAATTGTTTATATTTTTATCACAAACCTCAATTTTGTGTTAGATTTGTGCGTAACACACACACACACACACACACACACACACACACACAAACATCCAACAACAAAACAAAACAAAACAAAAATTGCCAGTGGGGTAAGAAAAATTAACATGACTAAATGTGTTTTGTTTTGTTGTTTTTTTTTTTGCAGTGAGGGCGTGTCAGTGACACTACTGTTTAATTGATGTTTATAGGAAATAGGTTCACATAATGGGCATAAAGTTGCACAAAATACAGTATGAAATAGAAACATTGTAAGTAAGTAAAAATTAAGATAGAGGACTAAAAAACTAAGAGAACAGACAGGAAAAAGGGGTTGCAACAGGCTACTTGCAGGACATTTAAAGTAGCTCCTCTTCCTGTCAGTGTACAGTCATGTGTCAGAAGCCGTTATCAATATCCTCCATAGTACCCCATTCAGGAAAATGTGTCAAGATATTCTCTGGGCTTTTACACCTTTTAAATATACAGTTAATTTAGTCTAGACAGTGTAAGATCATGTGTGAGCTGCAAAATGTCATATAATTGGGTGTAAAGACAAATGTTAAGGTTAGTGTTGTTTACATTGTTGTATAGAGATAAATAGTGTTTCTTTATGTGTGCAGTTCCGGTTGGTTGTTAAAACTGCTCTGAAGCTGCTGCTGGTTTTTGTGGAATACACTGAGTCCAATGCACCTCTACTCATCCAGGCCGTCAACACCGTGGACACCAAGCAAGGTAATGTATACACATTACAAAAAACAATACACACACACACTTATGAAAGGTGAAATACTCTTGGAAAGTTGTCGCAATATGTCTGGAAATCAGTGTTCAATTCTATGTCTCTGTATTTGAGTCCAAGCTGAGCTCTGGATTTTACAGTGTGTGTGTGGTGAGGTTTGGTTACCTAGAAGAGAGAAAGCAACTATAGTGAAGATGACAGTTAACAAACTGTTATTGACTTTTTCTAATATATTTTAAGGTAATTGCTCATATTACCGGCCCCTGTATTGCCAGTGAACAAAATATGATCGCCAGCAGATTAAATCAAGATTAATGGTCTGAGCTCATGGGAAAAAAGTGTTGATAGGACCAGAGCTACTAAGATAGGACAGCTAGAATGAAAAAGTTTAATACTGTTACATAAGAAGAGAGAATGCTGTCTCTGGTCTCCCAGTGAGAGACAGACAGGCTGGCAGATGAAGCAGAACGTCTCCTGCTATTAATCTACATAACAGACATTTTCTCCTCAAACTAAATCTGCTCATTTGTCTCTGAACCAGCCATATGTTAACCGATTTACGTCAAATACCATCATGCCATTAGCCGTATGTAACCCTCGTTCCCTGAAGGAGGGAACGGAGACATCACGTCGGTGACCGACGAATTGGGATCTCACTTAGAGAGACCAATCTACTTCAAGTGTAAACTAAACAAGCCAATGCACATTGGCATGCGATGATTGCATCTAGCTGCTGCTGATCACAGCGTGAGCATAAAATGGCAGCCGGTGCAACGCATACCAGGTTTTCGCTGGGGAGCCGAGCCGGTTACCCGGCCGCTCAACTGGCTGCCGAGGGGATGGAGGAGCTCGACAGGGCCTACAGTACGGACACTCTGGAGCAGTTTTAGCAAACTGACACTAACCGGGGCCTCTCAGTGCCTCTACCCGTTTAGGTGAGAACACAGGAGGATACCGGCTCCACACGAAGGCTATAGAATCTAGCGAACGTGTTATGGGTCGCCCAGCTTGATGGAGGCCAGTGCAAGCAGGAGTAGAGTTTTCATTGAAAGAAACTTTAGCTCGACTGACTGCAAAGGCTCAAATGGGCCCTGCTGTAGTGTATTAAGCACCAGAGACAGGTCCCAAGAGGGTATAGAGGAGGGCCAGGGAGGATTTAACCTTCTGGCCCGCCTAAGGAACCTGATGACCAGATCATGCTGCCTTACCGACTTCCCTTCCACGGGGTCATGGTTAGCAGCAATCGCAGCGACATAGACTTTAAGGGTGGAGGGAGACAG